>NC_142929.1:171303671-171368671 GCF_046866305.1 Octopus bimaculoides
GGGTGACACATGAGGTTTTTCGAGCGAGATCGTTGCCGGTGCCTCTGGACTTGCTCATGTGCGGGCGACACATGAAATCTTTTGAGCGGAATCGTTGCCAGTGCCCCTGGAATGGCTCATGTGCGGGCGACACATGAATTCTTTCGAGCGAGATCGTTGCCGGTGCCCCTGGGCTGGCTCTTGTGCAGGTGACAGATGAGGTTTTTCGAGCAAGATCGTTGCCGGTGCCCCTGGGCTGGCTCTTGTGCGGGTGACACATGAGGTTTTTGAGCGAGATCGTTGCCGGTGCCACTGGACTGGCTCATGTGCGGGTGACACATGAAATTATTCGAGTGAGTTCGTTGCCAGTGCCCCTGGACTGGCTCATGTGCGGGCGACATATGATATCTTTCGAGCGAGATCGTTGCCAGTGCCCCTGGACTAGCTCTTGTGTGGGTGACACATGAAATGTTTCGAGCGGGATCGTTGCCAGTGCCCCTGGACTTGCTCATGTGCGGGCGACACATGAAATCTTTCGAGCGAGATCGTTGCTAGTGCCCCTGGACTGGCTCATGTGCGGGCGACACATGATAACTTTCGAGCGAGATCGTTGCCAGTGCCCCTGGACTGGCTCTTGTGTGGGTGACACATGAAATGTTTCGAGCGGGATCGTTGCCAGTGCCCCTGGACTGGCTCATGTGCGGGCGACACATGAAATCTTTCGAGCGAGATCGTTGCCGGTGCCCCTGGGCTGGCTCTTGTGCGGGTGACACATGAGGTTTTCGAGCGGGATCGTTGCCAGTGCTTCTGGACTGGCTCATGTGTGGGCGACGCATGAAATCTTTCAAGCAAGATCATTGCCAGTGCCCCTGGACTGGCTCATGTGTGGTTGACACATGAATTCTTTCGAGCGAGATCATTGCCAGTGACCCTGGACTGGCTCTTGTGCGGGTGACACATGAAATTATTCGAGTGAGTTTCTTGCCAGTGCCCCTGAACTGGCTCTTGTGTGGGACTATTGTAGGATTTTCGAGCGAGATCATTGCCAGTGCCCCTGAACTGGCTCATGTGCGAGCGACACATGAAATCTTTCGAGCGGGATCGTTGCCGGGCCCCTGGACTGGCTCATGTGCGGGCGACACATGAGGTTTTTCGAGCGAGATCGTTGCCGGTGCCCCTGGACTGGCTCTTGTGTGGGTGACACATGAAATGTTTGGAGCGGGATCGTTGCCGGTGCTCCTGGACTGGCTCATGTGCGGGCGACACATGAAATCTTTTGAGCGGGATCGTTGCCAGTGCCCCTGGACTGGCTCATGTGCGGTCGACACATGAATTCTTTCGAGCGAGATCGTTGCCAGTGCCCCTGGACTGGCTCATGTGCGGTCGACACATGAATTCTTTCGAGCGAGATCGTTGCCCGTGCCCCTGGACTGGCTCATGTGCGGGCGATGCATGAAATCTTTCGAGCGAGATCATTGCCAGTGCCCCTGGACTGGCTCTTGTGCGGGTGACACATGAAATTATTCGAGTGAGTTCATTGCCACTACCTCTGAACTGGCTCTTGTGTGGGACCGTAGTAGGATTTTCGAGCGAGATCGTTGCCGGTGCCCCTGGACTGGCTCATGTGCGGGCGACGCATGAAATCTTTTGAGCGGGATCGTTACCAGTGCCCCTGGACTGGCTCATGTGCGGGCGATGCATGAAATCTTTCGAGCGAGATCATTGCCAGTGCCCCTGGACTGGCTCTTGTGCGGGTGACACATGAAATTATTCGAGTGAGTTCGTTGCCACTACCTCTGAACTGGCTCTTGTGTGGGACAGTAGTAGGATTTTCGAGCGAGATCGTTGCCGGTGCCCCTGGACTGGCTCATGTGCGGGCGACGCATGAAATCTTTTGAGCGGGATCGTTACCAGTGCACCTGGACTGGCTCATGTGTGAGCGACACATGAAATATTTCGAGCAAGATCATTGCCAGTGCCCCTGGACTGGCTCTTGTGCGGGCGACACATGAGATTTTTCGAGCGAGATCGTTGCTGGTGCCCCTGGACTAGCTCATGTGTGGGCGACACATGAGGATTTTCGAGCGAGATCGTTGCCAGTGCCCCTGGACTGGCTCATGTGCGAGCGACACATGAAATCTTTCGAGCGGGATCGTTGCCGGGCCCCTGGACTAGCTCATGTGTGGGCGACACATCAGGTTTTTCGAGCGAGATCGTTGCTGGTGCCCCTGGACTGGTTCTTGTGCGGGTGACACATGAAATGTTTCGAGCGGGATCGTTGCCCGTGCCCCTGGACTGGCTCATGTGCGGGCGACACATGAATTCTTTTGAGCGAGATCGTTGCCGGTGCCCCTGGGCTGGCTCTTGTGTGGGTGACACATGAGGTTTTTCGAGCGAGAGCGTTGCCGGTGCCCCTGGGCTGTCTCTTGTGCGGGTGACACATGAAATCTTTCGAGCGGGATCGTTGCCAGTGCACCTGGACTGGCTCATGTGCAGGCGACACATGAAATATTTCGAGTGAGATCGTTCCCAGTGCCCCTGGACTGGCTGTTGTGCGGGTGACACATGAAATTATTCGAGTGAGTTCGTTGCCAGTGCCCCTAAGTGGCTCTTGTGTGGGACCGTCGTAGGATTTTCGAGCGAGATCGTTGCCAGTGCCCTTGGACTGGCTCATGTGCGGGCGACACATGAAATCTTTCGAGTGGGATCGTTGCCGGTGCCCCTGGATTGGCTCATGTGTGGGCGACACATGATATCTTCCAAGCGGGATCGTTGCCGGTGCCCCTGGGCTGGCTCTTGTGCGGGTGACACATGAGGTTTTTCAAGCGAGATCGTTGCCAGTGCCCCTGGGCTGGCTCTTGTGTGGGTGATACATGGAATTTCTTCGAGCGAGTTCGTTGCCGGTGCCAGTACCGCCTGACTGGCCTTCGTGCGGGTGACACGTAAAAGCACCTACTACACTCTCTGAGTGGTTGGCGTTAGGAAGGGCATCCAGCTGTAGAAACTCTGCCAAATCAGATTGGAGCCTGGTGTAGCCATCTGGTTTCACCAGTCCTCAGTCAAATTGTCCAACCCATGCTAGCAATGGAAAGCGGACGTTATACGACGACAATATATATATATTCTTTTATTTGTTTCAGTCATTTGACTGCAGCCATGCTGGAACATCGTCTTTAGTCAAATAAATCGACTCCAGGACTTATTCTTTGTAAGCCTAGTACTTATTCTATCAGTCTCTTTTGCCAAACCACTAAGTTATAGGGATGTAAACACACCAACATCGGTTGTCAAGTGATGGTGGGGGGACAAACACAGACACACACAGACACACACACACACACACACACACACACACATACACACACACACGCCCACACACACACACACAAACACATATGCACACACTCACATATAAACGATGGGCTTCTTTCAGCTTCTGTCTACCACTCCCAAATCTTTGGTTGACCAAAGGCTACAGTAGAAGACACTTGCCCAAGGTGTCACAGTGTGACTGAACCTGGAACCATGTGGTTGGATATATCATCATCATCATCATCATCATCATCATCATCATCGTTTAACGTCTGCTTTCCATGCTAGCATGGGTTGGACGATTTGACTGAGGACTGGTGAAACCGGATGGCAACACCAGGCTCCAATCTAAATTTGGCAGAGTTTCTACAGCTGGATGCCCTTATATATATATATACATATAATAGAAATATGTTACAAAAGCAAAATAGAAACTACACATGGAAATATAAGGGAAAAGTAAGAAGAAAAATTAGCGAAAATGCACATTGGAAATCAAAAAAAGTAAAGGCTTTTTATGAAAAGTAACGATAGATATAAACAATTAGATGAACTGAGGCAGGAATAAAGGTAATAAAAGTCATTATTATGAGTTAGTAAAGAGATTCAAAAGCATACCGGTTTCGTAATATTACTAATCATTGCTTTGAATGCACACCGAATACTGAACGGTGTCAGGTCTACTAGTCCCTGAGTAAAAAGATTATGTGTAGGCGAGGTAAGTAGTTCTGGATTTGGTGCAATTAGGGTAGATCTAGATCTGTAATGTGAATGGTGTATGGGATGTATGGGGGTTAGTGGTATTAAATGAAAGGTTAGTAGTGTTCTATATTATGTTATGTGTTCATATTTAGTTGTAGAAGATATTTATTGATGAAAGTTGCCTCTTTATTCATTCTTTGTTGTACTGCCACCACCACCACCACCACCACCACTCAACTCCAAGTGTGTTACTAAACATTAACAAATGTTGGTTTTAAGTCTTGATGCAAGGTCAGCAATTTTGGGAGAAAGGGATAATTCGATTATATTGACCCCCAATACATAACTGGAATTTTTTTCATTGAAATTTTTTCATTGAAGGGATGAAGGGCAAAGTCCACCTTGGTGGAATTCTGCTCAATCACTGCCCTAGACATTTATAAATATTAACACCGATAACACAACAATCATAAATGCTACCACTAACACTGTCATAATCATAACCGCTTGAGCTGTACCCCACACAGAGGCACCACACTGCTAGAAATAACAGTCAAAGCCTTCACATAATGTTATCTTTAAAAATGAAAAACACATTGGATAATGAAGCCCTAGATACACTAAACCTGAAAACAAAATGGAATGGTCATGGCCTGAAAACCTTTGATCATAGATTTAGGGCTAAACAACAACAACAACATACAACTGCTATAAGACCACTGCCACTGTTACTCCCACCACTGTCATCACCATGTGACACAGACACATACTAGAACGAGTACCACCACTATGGGTGTCATAGCAAACATAGAAACATCTTGGCACACCATCGGTTACGACGATGAAAGTTCCAGTTGAACCGATTAATGCAACAACCTGCTTGTGAAATTAATGTGCAAGTGGCTGAGCACTCCACAAACACATGTACCCTTAACGTAGTTCTCAGGGAGATTCAGCATGTCACAGTGTGACAAGGCTGGCCCTTTGAAATACAGGTACAATAGAAACAGGAAGTAAGAGTGAGAGAAAGTTATGGTGAAAGACTACAGTAGGGTTCGCCACTACCCCCTGCCGAAGCCTCGTGGAGCTTTAGGTGTTTTCTTTCTATAAACACTCACAATGCCCGGTCTGGGAATCGAAACCACGATCCTACAACTTCAAATCTGCTGCCCTAACCACTGGGCCAGTGTGCCTCCACATAGAAACATACTAATACCACAATTGCTACCATCCCCACCACCACCACCATGTACATCACCCCCATTATACCAAAACCTTTGCACTTAACTATGTTTATATCTACACACCAATCTGGTATGTTAGGTTATTTCAGCTAATGAAACCAATTTTATAGTTCAACTGTGTTTTGTGTTTTCTTTTTCTTTCAGAGTGTTTGGTTAGTATTGTTAGTCAATGCAATAAAAATTCTCAGCAGCAAAGTTCTTACTAACTTACTTATTTAGAATAGTTTAATTTAAGATTTATGATATTATATATAGAACAGCAGATGGGAAATTTATAAAATGTCAAGAAAAATACTTGGTGTGTTTGGCTTTGACTTTTTGACATTCTGTGTTCAAATCCTACCCAAGTCCACTTCACCATTCATGCTTCTCAGGCCAGTTATATAAATGCCAGTTGATAAAAGGAGTATGAAAGGTTGGAATGCTGTCTATGTAATAATTGTACCCTAGTTATGTTAGGAAACAACCCAGTTAATTTGAAATGATTGATCAGTGGTCAAGTGTACTTAGCCTTAAACGCTGCTCTATGAAGTAATTTATTGTTGTAAGCCACAGCACTGTAAAATAGTTATACAAAAATGACTGAAGTTGGCAAATGATCTTTACTCTGGAGCAAAGATGATTATGAATAATTCGAAAAGGGAGAGCTGGTTGTTATTGTGTAATGCATTCTTTATATTTTTCTCCAATTTTCTTTTTCTTTTCACTTCAAAATGTTTCTGGGGTGATAGTACGATGCCTGTTACAATAGTTCTGGGCTTCAGTTAACAGCATTTTTGTTTCAATAGTAGAATCTTGAATTTAGTTGACAGACACTGTACAAAATCCTTTAACATATGTGTCTGTCAGCCTGTCTGTCTATCTTATCTATCTGTCTGTCTGTCTATCTATCTATCTTGATAGATAGTTAGATAGTTAGATAGATAGATAGATAGATAGATAGATAGATAGATAATATATGTTATGGGTTTTCACATTTTGTCTGTCAACCAGATTTCACACCCAAGATATTGATCAACTCAAAATTACAAAAGAAGACATCTTCCCAAGGTGCCATCCAGTGGGATTAAACCTCAAACTGCATGATTGTGAAGTGAATTCCTTAACCACACATAGCTAAATAATTTCATACATTAGCACAAAAACACATGCAGGACAGGTGACAGAACTGATTCCTTGCATAATGAAGAATGGAAAGTAAATTTGACCTCAACAGGATTTGAACTCAAAACATAAAACTCTTCAGTTTAGAAACTTAACTATTTTCTTTGCCAGAAACAATAAAACAACAATGAAAAAAATATGCCATAATATGGGGACAGATGGTTTCAGTAACTAGTTTGTTCATGAGTGAAAAAACCAAATGATATAGTAAATATTATTTTATGGTTAAATAATGCTGTTTGACGACGGTAACTTCATTTCTAAGTCACAGTTGGCTGAGGTAAAACAAGAGTTTGTCTTCATGTCAAATTGCTGATGTTGTATTTATATTAGTGGTTAAAATAACTTAGCTCTCAAATGGCCCAATTTGTTATTTAGCCCCATACCATCCTCTACTAAGCAGACCTACAATCAAGAGCATTCCAGCCATGGCCATTCAGTCTTTCACTTCAACTCTGTGTATCTAGGACTACATGATCCAATGTGTCCTACTCATTTCAAGATAGTAGGGAGTAGTAATTTGAAGATTTAGTTACTATTACTAGCAGGGCAGATGACTACATAAAGTTCCATTCTTTTCCTTCATTGGCTTAATTTCACTGAATTGCAAATAAGCAGTAAGCAGGGTATTAAATAATTAAGAAATATTTCATTATTCAGTAATGACTTCAGTTTCTACAATGAGACAGCGTTGGTTTTTAACAAAGTACCAGCCAAGGGCAATCATTTCTGAAAACCTCAAAAGTTGCAGCAATAAGCACTGACAATTAGTGAGGAGTTAGGATTGTCACAGTAAATATTGGGTCGCAGGCAGAAGTTTAATGATTCATATCCTGTTTATAATGTTGCATTGTGCCTTAGACAAGACCCTCAAAACTTGAGCTGTCTAGTCCAATTAATCATCATTGACGTCATCATCATCATCATTTAACATCTGTTGTCCAAGCTGACATGGGTTGTATGGTTTGACTAGAGCTGGCAAGCTGAAGAGCTGCACCAGACACCAGTCTGATTTGGTATGGTTTCTATGGCTGGATACCCTTTCTAATGCCAAGCACTTTACAGAGTGTGCCAGGTGCTTTCACATGGTACTGCATGGACACTTTTAAATGGCACTTCCATGAATGGTTTACACCACCAGAGGGATCAGTCTTAACACTTCTTCTGCAGAGTCTTCTTGATTACAGCAAGGCGCCAAGCATCTTAGTTCTTTGTCATCTCACCTGAAAGGTTCAACATCCTAAGGTCATTCTTCAGTACTTCATTCCTTGTTTTCCTGGGTCTCCCACTTCCACATGTTCCATCTATTTTGAGAGATTGACACTTCTTTATAGAGCTGTCGGCATCCATCTGCATGACATAACCAAATCAGCGCAGTTGTCTGTCTTGTACACAATAACTAATTCCTGAACATGTACATTTACATTACACATCCAGGGGAGCATACTAGTCTCATTCCTTTCTAACCTTCACATGTCCTCTGCATTCATGGCCCATGTCTCACTACCAAGTAGAATTGCTGACCACATACATGCATCATACAATCTTCCTTTCACTTGGACAGAAAAACTGTTCGTGACCAACAGAGGTAACAAATCTCTTAATTTCCTCCATCTTACTTTTATTCTAGGTATCACACCCTCCGTGCATCCTCCCCCACTACTAATTTGGTTCCCTAGGTAGCAGAAATTATCTACTACCTCTAAAGAGCCACCAGAACATTTGAGAAAATCAATTTCCTGAGTCTCTAAAGTTTATATAGATCCTCTTTATCTTCCAAATACAAAAACTATCTTCTCTGACAACCTTTTAAATATGTAAAAATGCTGAATGGGCTCACAAAGCTTAGCCACTGAACCATTGTGAAACCAAATGAATATTTTGCATTCCTTCAGAATATGTCAGCCAAATTAACCAAGAAGTTATTCTCAATCTGCCATTCATTGCAATTACACAATGTGTCCTGCCACTCCCAGGGTGAACCAAAGAAGGCTTTCAATATGGTAGTTGTCAAGCCTAATAGAAATAGTAATAAAATTTTCTTCAAATCACAAACTACTATCTTTTAAAAAGAAAGAGGAAAAATAAGGACACATCAGTTAATGTGGTTCTTGGATGCAGAATGTTAGAGATCAAAATGGAATGGTTACAACTTCAAATTCCTTGTATCATAGGTCGTTTTGATCAGGGATGACTCAGCAAGGATGATGATGATGATGGTGATGACACTACCACCAATGTTGCTGCTACTGACATTAACTCTGATGATGATGATGATGACGATGACAACAGCACCACCAACAACAACATTAACAGCAACAAGTGGCAACAATAATTTCTATTTATTTACAAAATTTGCACATATTTACCTCTTCATTCTTCTATCTGTTCTAGTCACCAGACTGTGGCCATGCTGGAGCACTGCTTTGAAGGGCTGTAGTCAATCATATTGACCCCTCCACTACTTACTTTAAAATCTAATGCTTAATTTAGCAATCTTTTTTTAGTTGCATCACTGGGTTACAGGACATGCACACAACCATTGATTTTTCAAACCATGGTAACACAAACACAGCAGATATAGAGACATAACATGCAGACACATACACACACATATATGCCTACATACATACATCATACATAAATGATGGGCTTCTGCACATTTTCCATCGCCTAATTTCACTCACAAAACATTGGTTAGCTCAAGACTACAGTAGAAGTTCCCTATCCTAGATGCCATGCAATAGGACTGAATCTGGGACCACATGAAGTAGAGTAAAACCCATAAACCTTATAAGTCATACTGAAGTTGATTTATAGTTTCAACCAAGGGTTTTCAAACTGTGGTCCGCAGACCACAGGGGGTCCGCAAGGACAAGACAGGAGGTCCGTAGACAGCAAATACTTTTTATGGGCAATTTGATTTTATATGTTTTTTAATCAAAATCTTTTAATTGACAATAAACCTATTTGTTAAATACTGTTAAATAAATAAATGTAAAAGTATATGTTATTTTAAGCAAATATTTATGTATAAATTTCATAAGCATTTATAAGGGGGTCCCTAAGGTAAAGCCTGAAATATAAAGGGGTCTGCAAGTCAAAAAGTTTGAAAACCCCTGGTTTAAACAACCATAGCTCAATATGTCTTACTTTGTTTTTGATATGAAAATGAGAGAAAGACAAACAAGAAGTTATAGTAGTGGAGAGACAAGTGTGAGAGACAATATGGTTGAGAGGAATAAGATGGAAGGATGATACAAGTACAACACACATTTTCAGTTCAAGTGAGAAATGGCAGTCATAGCAGAGATAGAGAAATGATAGTAAATTTCTGGACAGAAGTATTCTTATTAAGTCTACCGACTTTTTTGTCCTGAATCTAGTTGAGAATGTTATATGGTCACTGTTTAGTCACATGTATGAGAAGCACCTTGAAACAGGATGTAATGGTGCCTTGTCGAAAGTAAGAGCCAGGAAGAGTTAAATCTCCAGGTCATGGCCATTATACAGAACTGGTATTGATGTATAAATCATCAACATCCAAGCCAGTAAGGTCAGCTACTTACTCAACCAGCTGTGCAGTACTTTAATATATCTATATATTGATTCGTAGACATACTGGTCCTATATCTGGGTGTAATATACACAGGAATGCTGTGATAAAATCACGATTATATACAGAAAAAAAAAGACATTTTTAAAAATCGTTTCCCCTTATGTAATGATATTCTTGCAATTCAAAATTCACCTAGTTTATAATTTTATTTGAACTCCTGAATTTATTTGAATTGTTGTATCAACAATTTTTTAAGTAGTGGTATATGATTGTATTTAAGTATTTGTCACTATTGATTTATATGTTCTTATCAATGAGTGAATCTTATGTGTAGAGACATTTTCTTATATACTGAGAAACAAAAACAAAATCTCCAACAACTACACACTGATAAATTGGACTGACAAGGGGTTTTTATTTTGTACAAATCTGGTTTAATAAATTTGATGCATGACAGCTACCATGACACATGTGAGCAATGTTTCCTGGAAAATTGTACAAGATGATATAAATTTAACTTTTATTTTAAAGCCTTTTTTTTTGTCTACTAGTGCAGCAGACTGTAAAAGTTATTTTTACTTGCTTCAACATGATGTTACACAAGAGATGAAATAGCATTTCATGAAAGTTTGAAGGTATTTCCCTATAAGGTTTGCATAAAATCAAATCATTGGTTGTTAATTTCAGTGCCTTTGAATCTAAAAAGTCTTATTTTTAATGACATTATAATATAATATGAGAATAAGATAATATGTCTGTTTATATTGTTTAACATTGTGTAAGGCCTAAATAAATTGACTTATTATCACTATGATCAAAAGCAATCAAGCTTTTATCTTTTTTTTTTCATTTTCAGGCACATGTATCTAGGACCATATTAGCCAATGTACACTTCTTCCTTTTGAAACAGTAGAGTGGTATTTAAGAGAGATTTAGCAGCTATTTCTTGCAAACTGAACGACCATGTATAAGCTCCCTTGTTGTCACATGTTAATTCTAAGTATTTCTAACTCATTGTATACATTAAATTTTGGCTGTTTTCTAAACAGAAGATCATCATCTGAATGTTTTAGATAGAGCTAGGGCCTATGAGAGAAATTCTAGAAAGTGAAACAAGACTGCTTTCTGACCCCAGAAAGTTGTTGTTGGGGGGGGGGGGGTCTTTTCAAAAACACTGAAGAGGGCCATGAGTTGTCCAGGTAGGCCCTTGGATGGAGGGAGTGCTTCAATATAATTCCTTTTCTCAACTAAATAGTCTGCATCTCCTACTGCTGTTGAGGTAGGTTCTATACTTTTCTATCAGTCTCCACTTAATATTATACTGTGTTGCATTTTATTTCATTATCCATATATGCCTCACCAATCTCGTGTCATCTTTCCTGGATATTAAACAAGGACTTGTGGTTAATTAACCTGGCCTTGAAGGGGCCTTTTGTCACACTCACATATTTCTGTATATTTGGCACCCTCTAGGATAAATGACAGTTTCTGTATTACATTAACCATTTAGTGGGAATGTAGTGTTACTGCTGCATGAACAGTCATCCTCCATGTTAAAGTCTTTTTCACTAGGTTTACAGCTAAATGCTTTATGCTACATGTGTAGTGAAAAGAAACCCTTAGAGTATGTCTATTAAATATTTTTCTGTACCTGCATGTTTATGGAAAATGAAAGAGCTTGCCTACACAAGTTTTAACATTAAGAGAAAATAGGTGTGTTAACCATTTGCATACAATGGCATTTTCAATTGGTGGGATTAGGGTTGGCGATAAAACTAATATTATTTTTTAAACATATAGCAACCAAGGCTTCTCATAGTACAAGGCCACAGCATTGAAGATCCTATATGAAGACAGGCTGGGGATTCTTTTGTTAATCTCCTTCATTGGGCTTTTGAAAACTATGGCTGGATGGCAGGTGCGGGGGTGTTGATATATGTCAGCCTCTCATTTGATTTTTGGAAAGGTTTATAGTTACCTGTGTCTGCATCTAATGTCACATCCAGGTTGATCTCTACTGTGACTTTGGCCCCAAAGAATGAGCTAGGTCTTTCTTGAGCTTATCAAATGTATGATTGTTCGCCCACCCGCCCTAATTCTTGATAATACTAAGACTGTCCCTATATGGACCAAAGCTAGCAAAAAAAAAATTTCTTACTAAGCATATTTGGGGATACAGTAGAAAACACTTGCCTAATGTGCCATGCAATAGGACTGAACCTGAAACCAAGTGGTTAGGAAGCGAGCTTCTTAACCACACATCACCATGACATGATACAGAAATTAATATTTTAATTTATTTTCATGTAATGATTAGATGAGTGTAGAGTGTAATGTATATGACAGTTATGACATATAGCTAACAAGTTATTGATCATCCACTCAATAGAGGACAGTAGCAAGGGACAAAAAATGGTGAGACTTTTGAAAGAAAGTTGGTTGGAGAAAACAAATAAAATATGTGAGTGGCGTGACAAAAAGAAAAGAGAAAAAGAGCAAACCAATCAAATATTATGGCTTGAAAACTGAAGACACAAAAAAATGATAAAATAAAATAATGTAATGTCAATATTGTCATTCAAAGTTTATTCAGTCAATGAAGATATTTGTCTACTTGAGTGAAATATCTTATCATCATTTTGAATAATGGCATAAATTTTATATTTTTAAATTTAAATTAATGACTTTATAAAAGCAAAACTTTTATAAAAGTGGAACAAAGGCAGAGTCTTTTGAGCATTGGACAAAATGCTTTGCAGTATTTATTTCAACTCTGTTCAAATCCTGCTGAGGTCATCCTTGTCTTCCATCCTATTGGGAGTCAATAAAAAAAGTGCCAATCTAAGGTATGTTGAACAGATGCTTGCAGTATTTCTTCCAGCTCTTTGTATTCTGAGTTCAAATTCCATCATGGCCAACTGGGATAGCAGACTTACTCCTTTTCTTGGTTTAAAACCACCACCACTTGGCACCTTCAGTGTCTTTGGCAGAGTCTACTATCTTGCTAGCATTTGGGCCAGGTTTTCAGTTTGAGGCTACCTTCCTCCCATGAATCCCCAGAGGCCCAGTAATGGGTCATGAGCTCTGCTACTAAAAGATAAAAATAAAATCTAACAGTTTAAGATTAAATCTATTGTTGGTGAATGGTGGTTCAGCTGTGACTCAGGTTTCATAAAATGATAATAGCCAATCAAACATATTGATCAGAATGGTCAATGTGTGACAGATATCGGTCACTTCTCAAATGTGTATATATACAAAGGAATTTTTATATGTACACACCTACACATTGACGCAAATAGATAGAGATGTATTTTATTACTTATTGTAAAAAAAACAAGAACAGTGCTGCTGACGTTTTTCATGACCTGCAAAACTTATAAGGTAGGCATGTTTAAAGAGACAACAAGACAAAGGTTGCTTAAGTACAAAGTAGAGTATCAGAAGGTTGAATTGTCCTCAAACATGAGTGACCTCATTAAAATACTTGCAACATGGGTGAACTTTACTGAAGATACTTAAGGGTCAGGTGGTGTTAAACTAAGCAATAGATTAAGTATATACAATAACAAGCATAATCCATCCAAGTATTAAAAGACATTGACTCAAGGAGTTGGATTGAATCCATAACCATTAGTGCCGATGATAAGCTCCAGGGAAAACAGATAAGTGAACTGGGCCTAATTCCCAGTTGTAATTTTGCCAATTCTGATAATCATCATCATCATCATCATCGATTAACGTCCGCTTTCCATGCTAGCATGGGTTGGACGATTTGACTGAGGACTGGTGAAACCAGATGGCTACACCAGGCTCCAATCTGATTTGGCAGAGTTTCTACAGCTAAATCAGATTGGAGCCTGGTGTAGCCATCTGGTTTCACCAGTCCTCAGTCAAATCATCCAACCCATGCTAGCATGGAAAGCGGACGTTAATCTATTCTAGCATGGGTTGGACGATTTGACTGAGGATAATGTCTTTGAGAAAGTATAAACATGATAATTGCTTCTCTCTTAGCAACAAATTCAATAGGGTTGCTCCTCCCTATGTTGATGGTTACCTCTCATCTCAACATTACCTTTTTTTTTTTATATTTGCTGAGTCAAGAGGAAAGGGCAGAGCTTATGGCTCTTGCTGGCTCTCTAAGACTCATAAGCTTGATACTGTTACTGTTCCATTTAAGCTATTACAGGTCAATGCCTGCAGAGAAGACAGGAGCAGGGTGGAGATTCCGGAGACCTGATGTTCTGTAGAAGAAAGGTTGGACATAGTCATTAGTGTGGAGGAGCAACAAATATAAAGAGAAGTGGAGTGACCAATGGGTCAGGGAGCACTTGAGTGACAGAGCTACAAGACCAGCCAGTTCTGATGAGCAGAAACTGTTTTAGTAATGATAGAAAAGAGAGGAGACAGTATAGCTGTGGAGCAGAGGCTGGAGTTTCTTCATAAGTGATGGAATGCCAGTCACCCAAATGACCCTTCTCTTACATAATTATTTAACCTGCTAGAAATAGCAGCCAAGTCTCTCTCAAACTATACTAATCTAAGAAAATGGAAGGGCATAGCATATTGTAGTCAGAGAATTAGATCTGGAAAAACTTGATTCAGATTCAGATATTTTGTCATGTCCCTGAACTAGCTACATGCCTTAATTCTTATAGCAACTGAAAGTACATACCAAATCTACAGAGAATGTCAACTGTAAAATTAAATTTTAATCTAGAGATGAGCACTGGGTTTATGAGCTCAAAGTAACTTTCGGATAAGTTATAATTTATTATACCTATATCTATACACACACATTCACATCATACTCATCATCATATCTTTGTCTTTCAATGTTTCCATAAGTTGGCCAAATCTTCTCTAGAACAATGTCTTAACATTTGTTGCAGATCTTTATCATCTCCATCATGAGGTTTAGCTTTCAACAATTCTTTGTTTGTTTTCTTTTTTTGCAGGTTCCATCGATTTGCATCACTTGATTTTTTTACCCAACTGTCGTTCTTCATATGCATTGTAGTATCTCTATATTGTATAATAATAATGAAACTATTGTGAATAGTGCTCAGCACAGTTTTCTCTTACACACTACATATGATTCCTCTTATACCAAGTTTTTCTCTCAGCTTGAGCTCATCTCATAACTTTTTTTTTTCTGGGGTTTTTAGAAAATGTTTTCATATTGGTGTTCTACACAAAGGAATTAATATGATTATGAAAAAAAAAAAAAAAACTTCTTGTAACTTTTCAAAATTTTTCCTTAAATCAGAACTTAAAATACAGACAGTCCAAATTTTTTGCTTAAATCCCAATAGACTACTAAATATTTTTATGGGAAGAAAGATATTGAAAAACATCAAAGTGACAAAGAAACAAGGAGGGTATCAGGTTATTGCGAGATATGCTAAAAATAACAGCTAAATAGCCTTAAAAAAGTGTTCCTTTTTTCTGATTTTTGCATAATCATATGAATTCCTGTGTGCAGAATATAAATTCACAAAAAATTACTGAAAATTCCAAAAGATAAAAGAGTTATGAGAGATTATATGGGGTGCTTAAACCCAAATCCTGACAAATAATCATATCTTTTATACAACACATATAAAAAGAAAATTCAAACAACTTTAGCTGATAATTTATCCATTTCAGGAAACTTTATACAATGTAAACCGATTTAAATTACAGATCTTAAGCTGTTCTTATTAGCAACAACAGATATTTTTAATTAAGAATAGTTAAGACAAACATTAATCAACATTACATTGATTGCTTCTCTTATGTGTGAATTCCTTCATTTATTTATTGCTTTTAATTTTTTGAAGTTTTTTTTTCTGTTCTTTCACCATAACAATCCAAGAGCAGTGCATGGTTTGTCCTCAATTTAACCATCAGCCAACTTGTCACGTTAGTGGGTCACATTCATTGACATAGTCAAATTAAAGTAAAACAATAAATTAACTAGAACAAAAACAATATACATGTATATATATGTGTGTGTGTATGTTTGTATGTGTATACAGAGAGAGAAAGAAAAGAATAAATAAATAAAAAGAAAAAAAAGGACAGAAAAACATTCCAGTTAGATTTCTTCCACAAACAATATTATGCAAAAGGTTGAATGTAATCATCTGGTGCTGAGCAGAAATAGTTGTTGAAGCATCCAAAATACAAAATAGGCATCCATATCTATGCTCAAAGCTTTAGGGATGACGACAGAAGTAATATAACAGTTAACATTATTCTATATAAATAACATGAATAAGTATATATTTATAAATATTACTTTGAAAGAAATAATTACAAGAATGTTTCCTCAATGAAATTTCCAATCAAGATGTTCATTGTAACCTTTAATTTCAAAGTATTGATTACAAATATTACACTGTTGATACAAGCATGTGCACACGTGTGTGTGTGTGTGTGTGTATTCAAAGGGCCATCTTTGTCACATTTTGTGTCAAGCTGAATCTCCCTGAGAACTATGTTAAGGGTACGCGTATCTGTGGAAAGCTCAGTCACTTGCATGTTAATTTCATGAGGAGGCTGTTCTGTTGAACGGATTGACTGAAACCCCCCCCCCCCCGTTATCATAACAGATGGAGTGCCGGTGTGTGCGTGAATGCATATCTCAGAATATTCCAACCAGCTGGTCTTCGATTGAAAGTCCTGCTTCCATTACACTGTCTACTAATTTCTGATTAGCCCAATGTTGCACACACTGCAATGTTACAGCATATAATAGGGACTGGGGGTTAATTGGCTTGCAAATAGTTACATGATTAGCTTCAATTCCATAATACATTCCAAATCCAGGATCTACCGATACAAAAAGAAAAAAAGAAAAAAATAAATGAGTAAAAATAAAATTAAAAAAAAAAACATACAATGCAAACATTTGTTGAATGATAATGAATGAGATATCTTGAAATTATCTAATTTCATTAATCAATTAAGTAATAATTATAATAAGTGGTTCTTTATCTGTGATAAGGCAATAAGTGTGGGTGGTGGGGGCATTATAAAGACAGATTAAAAAATAATGGGGTGGGGTTTACATTGAGTGAAAAATATGCAGTGATATGAAAAATAATAAAGTATTAACAAATAAAAACATAAATAAATAAATATCAATTGTTACGTCTCGCTTTTTAGGAGAGTCACTTAGACTCTCTCCAAAAAAAAAAAAAAAAAAAAAAAAGAGACATTAACCTAGAGCAAAATAGAACTCCCCACATATCCTCAAATACCCTTTAAAACAAAGGGAGGAGTGTCATCTCTCTGGAACCATCCAGATATTCCCAAGCCATCTTTCATCAAATTTACTAAAGACAGCACTTCTCAACTTCTACCTTCCTTCACAGGTGGTAACTGTAAAAATTGTTGAGGTATTGGCTGAAATGGAAAGCGAGTGTTTTCAATACTTGCTATCTCAACCACAACAGCATCACTTTGCCATAGCCTCACAGAGAGGAAAACTGCCCACATACCATAAGAAGGCAGCTGGATAATCTTTATAACAGCCCAAATCTGTCCCCCACAGATGTTCAACATAATTCTATAAATCAGTAATGTTTGGACACTGAATGAGTGCATGCAGAATGGTTTCATCATTCTGCATACATCTTGTGTGACTAAATGCACTTCTATACCTTTAGAGTTTATCTCAAACTAGTAATGCTCTCTTGTAGCACAGCCAGACCAAAGAATTGTTCACAAGCCATCATTTCTTATATTCTCTAATGACTGTATTACTCTGCCGACAGAGAGCACTGAGTGTCCGGCAACACTACAACATTCTAGATGCCAGATGCCTAATTTTGTCTGCGTTTGACATAGGACTGTAGATCAAAAAAATGAGCTGTGGAAGGATGTGTTCCATAACAATGACTACACAGGTTCCCCATCACCATTACAATAGACATGTTCACTGTAGTCTATCAAAAGCCCAGATGTGATCTTGTTGCCAAGTTCTGTCTCCACCTCTAGGCCCTGTTGAATGGCCTTCATTCCTCTGTGTCTAAACATATGCATTTTAGCTCAGACAATGCAATCTCCACATTTTGGTTTAAAGAAATGCTCAAGACATTCTCAGTGCTTGCACTTTATATTCAATGTTTTTTCTATCAGCCTCTTTGAGGCTACCTTCTAACTCTTTCTTCATTTTAGCATTTTCTAGTGTTATTTCCTTATTAAAACTAATGGATTCTGTTCCAATCTTCTTTTTTTAATGGCACCTACTTCCAGTTGCTGATGATTGCACTCATCAAATTCCTGCTTAACTAGTTTGCTAATTTGCTCTCTGAAAATTTTCTGTGTTGAGAACAATATGTTATTGTTATTCTTGAGGATGGTCATTTTTCTCTTAGCCAATTAAAAACACACACACACTATTTATTTGATCTTTATTTTAATTTTTACTTGTATTATCTTCAGTTTATACTTCTGCTAAATACATAAATGTAACAATATATTAATTTTCCAATAGTTAGATCTTGTCTAGACATATATCTAGGCTTTCAGTACACACCAAAAACTTTTGGGTCTGTGTACATAACCACCTTGAATTGTCAACATCCCACACTGTCTCAATAAACCTCTAAACATGACTTAGAAGACCCACTATGGTTTAGCAAAGTCCATATTGTTAGAGTTTAAACTTACCCACTTTGATCAGATAATCTTTCACAATCCCAGCACGTATCCAATCCTCTCCACTAAACTAGTGGATAGGATATTCTGATGAAAGTTTCCAGGTGCCTAAAGAAATGTGGTCACCCAACCCCTATCAGTATAAAGGACCATCAAACTCAAAGCATCCAGAACCATCGACCAACCATCAGAGTCCAAAAAGATTGTTTTTATTTGGAGATTCAGACCGTTTTGTATCAAAACTGTCATACTATTTGATATGAGAGTATTGTTTTCTACTCTAGGCATAAGGCCTGACATTTTTGGGGAGAGGGGGCCAGCCAATTAGACTGACCCAGTATGCAACTGGTACTTAATTTATCGACCCCGAAAGGATGAAAGGCAAAGTTGCCCTCAGCGGAATTTGAACTCAGAATGTAAAGACAGACGAAATACCGCGAAGCATTTTGTCTGGCGTGCTAACGTTTCTGCCAGCATGCTGCTTTTTGATATGAGAGTATTGATTAATCTATGAGGATTACATCTGTATAAGGTGTAAACCTCATTGTTTAATGACCTGAAGTCACTTGTAAAGTGACACTGATTCCAGAGACCCCAACAGGCCATGTGTATTCATGCATTCCACTCACAACATTGCTTGAGATGAAGTTGGAAGGAAACCTTTTATGCATGTTTACTCATGTATTTTGGGTTCCTGATAAAATTTATCCAGCATTCTGGGAGCTGTAGTCCCATATCCATTGCAAATTTCAATCTCATAATTTACAATAAAGTAGAAACAAAGGGGCAGGGGATGGCAACACATGGTTGTCCTCACCAAGGGACTGTCCTTTGTAGCTTTTAAGAAGAGGTTTTCCACCACTA
Source organism: Octopus bimaculoides (assembly GCF_046866305.1). NCBI lineage: Eukaryota > Metazoa > Mollusca > Cephalopoda > Octopoda > Octopodidae > Octopus > Octopus bimaculoides. Next base: position 171,323,148 of record NC_142929.1, read on the forward strand.
TTTTGGAGAAGGAAGATGTTGCTTTTGGGTAGCTCCAATTAAGTCTGTTTGATTAGGAAAAAAACCTTACACATATAAAAGAAAGACAAGTAAAAAAGGGATAAATAATATTACGTACCACTTGAGTGAGGAGGAACAATGAGTGCTTGAAAGCGCATGCCCAGAGGTGTCTTTTGTAACTCACCAAAACTAACACATTTTATTTCACTTGAAACAATCAGTTCCTGAAAGTTCTTATGAAGTGTTCTAAGAAACAAAGAATCTGGAAAGGAGAGAAGGAAAAGGAAAAAAATTATAGAAAACTTTGTAATGTAAAAAAGAGAGAGAAGAAGGAATGATAAGAAATGATTTCATCAACATTGGTGCCAAAGAAATTCTATAAGAATCAAGATCTCAGTCTATCAGGTTCATGAATACAAGCTTTCTCTTCCTCTTCACCTTAAAGTTCTGAGTTTTAGTTTTCAAATTCCATCATAGCAAAACTAACTAAATATGCTATCATCCATGAACTCTTTAAAGCCTCTGAAATTTAAAAGAATTTTAAAGCTTTTGCAACTTTTGAAACATTTTAAACTTTAAAACTTCATAATTCTGAAACTTTTGAATTTTTTGAGATTCTTTGAGATTTAGTGAATTGTTCTAGAAACAATTTTTTTTTTAGGGATTTTTGAAATGTATTAAGCTTTAAAAAAAATTTTTAAGTGATTTTTGAGATTTCTTTAAAGAAAAAAGAATTTTCTAAAAAAACCGTTTTCACCTTTTGTTGTCTTGCTCTTAATTGCTTTTAACTTTTTATAATCTATTCAATTACAGTAGTTCATCCCCCTCCTTTATCTTTCCAACTTCTTGTAGTAATGGTGTCACCCTATTGTCTTACTATACTATTTTAATATTTGTTTTCCATACTTGCATGGCTTGAACAAATCTATATAACATTTTGTTACTCGTCTTAGTTCCTTGTTAACCTACCTGTGAGGTCAAACATCCGAACAGCTGACCTCACCGCTTTTACCAATAACATGAAATGCATATTTTCACCTACCATGTTTTATTTCTTAAATAATTGATATCATGCTTTGTGAAAAGTTGTGCTGTCACAAGCTTCCAACAGACCCATGTCTGATCGTGAGGGTATCTCAACAACTTGGTTAACTTCAAAGATTATTCAATCACATCCCATGACCATAACAGTGCAGCCGTCTTTCTTGCACAGAAAATATGTCTTTATAAATATATGAGTTAGTAACTCACATATATATTATGTGAAGGCACGTAGCTCAGTGGTTAGAGCATCAGGCTCACAATCATGAGGTAGTGAGTTCGATTTCCAGAGAGGGCTGTGTGTTGTGTTCTTGAGCAAGACACTTTATTTCACGTTGCTCCGGTTTACTCAGCTGTAGAAATAAGTTGTGATGTCACTGGTGTCAAGCTGTATCAGCCTTTACCTTTCCCTTGGATAACATCGGAGGCATGGAGAGGGGAGACTGGTATGCATGGGCAACTGCTGGTCTCCTATAAACAACCTTGTTTGGACTTGTGCCTCGGAGGTTAACTTTCTAGGTGCAATCCCATAGTCATTCATGACCAAAGGGAATCTTTTCTTAGTAACTCATATATATAAAAGGCATAAATTTTCTGTAAAGATATTTCTGATGATTATTCAAAATTCTGACTACCTCTTTTTTCTTAATATATAAAATCTGTACACCACTTCAAACAATCTATACAATACACACACATATGTTTGTGTCATTCCGTTGTCTTGATGCTGTTTGCATGCTGTGTAAAAACAATGTTACAATCTATGTGATGGTGATTTTGTTAATAATCTGCAATACAAACATATCCAGGTATTGAGTAGTTCATTGTCTGAAGGACCCTAGGAAGAGCGTTTTGGCCACACAAAAAACTGCCTAAGTTTTGTGGGTGGACATTAAAATGTTAATGATGATTATAATCATACTTTTTCTAATGACATCACCAAAAGAGGAAAAGTGATTCTACAACCAGGAATGCTATCATCTGATTTTAGAAAACAGAAATTTAGTTTGAGAAAATACAGAAATGTAACAGTCTTTGTACCCACCTGGGTCAAGTTCTTTAACCTCAATGGAAGGATACAACAAAAACCAGGCTTGTTTCCATAATGTTGCTAAGGTGGAACCACGATGTGGGACACTATAAAATACAATACCCTTACTATTTTTCACAACTTTTCTCTCCATTAGTTCATCCAGTAGCAACATCTGTTTTATCAAAAGGCCTATCAATGAATAAATGATGGAATTCAAATTAGAATTAAAAGAAACAAGTTTTTTTTTTAAATAAATTTCTTTTTCATTATTTTTTTTTTTTCAAAATTATTTTATTTAAATTCCTTTCTATTATAGACATAAGGTCTGAAACAAGTATCAGTTGAGCACTAGGTTTCCTTTGAAATACGCGATTTGAGGGAGATTCGGCTGTTATTTCAAGTAGGCCAAACGCCCACATAGAGACTCCTGTCTTGGCTTGAAAGCAGTGAGGAATGTTGTGCGCGTGTGAGAGAGAGAGAGAGAGAGAGAGAGAGAGAGAGAGAGAGAGAGAGAGAGAGAGAGATAGAGATAGAGAGAGAGAGATAGAGAGATAGAGAGATAGAGAGATAGAGAGAGAGAGTGTGTGTGTGTGTGTGTGCGTGTGTGTGTGTGTGTGTGTGTGTGTGAGAAAGTGAGACAGAGTAAGAGAATAAAAGAAAAAAAAAAAGCGTGTGAGAACCAGTGCAACACAAGGTACATAACTCTGTTGGGCCTGTCTCATGTTCAAAAATGGAAGGAGTCTTAAGTTTCTACTGATAAAAAAAAAAAGCATCATTCTTACAAAGTGACAGACGTGTTACTGACTCAATATATGGGAGTCAATAAAAGTTTTTGGCAGGGGTTAAACTTCCATCTTCAGATCAAAGGAACTTAATTGGAAAAATAAGGTACATACTTGAATTTTTTCACTACTGCTAGAATTGGCAAGAGAAGCTTGGAGTTCTCACTGAAAATTGGTAGGAACAAGCAACCATCTTTTCATGGATTTGCCATGTAATCTCTCCATTGGTTCTGTCTGAGCTATGGGGAAGTCATCTAGCAAAAACGGTCATTGCAGTTTGGATATGATGTCGAACTGGAAGTACCATACTTTACACCTAAGTAACTGGCTTTTGTCAACAGCCCTGAACCAGATGTTGGGTCATGGTACCTTTAACTTTGCATTTGTCCCCTCAAATTATTGTTATAATTCTTCTTAACCCATTACCTCCCATAATTCTATTAACTGGAATTTTTTATGAAACTTTGATTTCTAGCATAAAACAGCCTTAGAAACACGTTGGAATGATCAAAATAACATTTTAAATAGAAATAAGCGAGATATTGGGTGAAAAATTAGCAAACTTCATTTGAATATCAGAGAAATATACCTAGTAGATATAGCAAAAAGGTTAGATATGTGTAAATATTGACAGATAATTACGAAATTTGTAATTTTTAAGTGATCTTATATGAGATCACTGATAGGTAATGGATTAAGGTACTGAATTCAAGATTGTTGTAGTTTGCTTGAAACATTGTAGTGCAGAAGCACAAAAAGAAAAGGAAAATAAAGAAAGCTTCAAACAATGTAGAAAGTTTTACAAAACACTTTATATTTCAGGTGCAAAGTTTATCTTCAGAAGGAAGCAGTCCAAGAAACGACTAGTTACATCATTACCATGCTGGACGAAATGCTTAGTGGCAGTTCTTCCAAATCTTTACATTCTGAGTTCAAATGCCACAGAGGCCAACTTTCTCTTTCATTTTTTCAGAGTTGATAAAATGCATATCAGTTAAACATCAGGGCTGATGTAATCGACTTACCAACTAACCCTCAAATTGCTGGCCTTGTGCCAAAATTAGTAAGTATATTATTAATGTCACTGAAGGTGCTGAATTTATAATAACCTCATTATTACTCCTTTCCACATAAATTTACAGTTGGAATGATTTGAAAATTATTTTCTCTAATTCAAGGTCAGAAAAGAAAAAAATAAACAAAAAGAAAAATCAGAAAAGAACTAAAAAAGAGTTGAGTGACAGAAAAGGTTGGGTTCAACTTACCCCCCATAGAGTGTCCGATCCAGATAATGGGTCGCTCACCAATTCCAGCTTTGCGCAACTTTTGAAGAATTATCTTGGCTCGAACGAATAATGACCGCCTGGAAATCAACAAAAATAAATCATCATCATCATCGTTTAACATCCGCTTTCCATGCTAGCATGGGTTGGACGATTTGACTGAGGACTGGTGCAACCGGATGGCTACACCAGGCTCCAATCTAATTTGGCAGAGTTTCTACAGCTGGATGCCCTTCCTAACGCCAACCACTCAGAGAGTGTAGTGGGTGCTTTTACGTGTCACTCGCACGAAAACGGCCACGCTCGAAATGGTGTCTTTTATGTGCCACCCGCACAAATATCAACCAATAAAAGAAAAAGAGTTTAATATTTACGAACTCTCATCCGTCTCAAAATAAAGTGAATTTTCCCCCATGACTTGACAAATTTCCAAGGATGATCGGAAATAAAGGACACCCCTTGCAAGACAGTTATACTCATTTACGACTATCACATGACATCATAACAATGTGACAATAACATGCAGACAAGTGTGTGTGTTTGTGTGTGTGCATATATTCTTTTACTTATTACACTGTGATCATGCACCACCAGCACTGCCTTTAGTTGAAAACAAATTGACCCCAGGACTTATTCTTTGTAAGCCTAGTACTTATTCTACTGGTCTCTTTTGCTGAACCGCTAAGTTATGGAGACATAAACACACCAACATTGGTTGTCAAGTGATGGCAGGGGAACAAATACAGACACACATAAATACATTATATATATATATATATATATATATATATATATATATGATGGGCTTCTTTCAGTTTCCCGTCTACCAAATCCACTCACAAGGCTTTGGTCAGCCCAAGACTATAGTAGAAAACACTTGCCCAAGGTGCCCACACAGTGGGACTGAATCCGGACCCATTTAGATGGGAAGCAAACTTCTTACCACACAGCCACTCCTGTACCTATATATATATATATGGACACACACACATGTATGACAGGATTCTTTCAGTTTCTGTCTACCACATCTGCTCACAAGGACTTTGGACAGCCTGGAGCTCTATCAGGAGACAGTTGCTGAAGGTGTGACATGGTAAGGAGTGAGCCTGAAACCATGTGGCTGGAAGATATTTGCACATTAAAGGTGCAAGTGATTTTTCTCTTTCCTTATAGCAAGCTGTCCTTTTTCTACTAGTAACTATTTAACTGTGAAATAAATACAAAGATGGAAATGGTGGTGGTGGGCTTATACAAGCGTATGGCATTCCCTGACTTCTCAGTTCACAGAGATGGGTGACTTATAGCAATTACTTCCATCTTCCTAAGCTCAGCCTCTTGGGTCATAGTCTACTATTACACCAACCCCAGTACTCAACTGGTACTTAATTTATCGACCCTGAAAGGATGAAAGGCAAAGTTGACCTTGGCGGAATTTAAACTCAAAAGGTAACGACAGATAAAATACCGCTAAGCATTTCACCTGGCGTGCTAACGATTCTGCCAGCTTGCCCCTCTATGGGATGCATATTATCAGCCATGTAGACTAAGCCAAGTATAAAGTAATGTATTTTACTTAATAACAAATATATAATTTGTACTGTTGATTCATATAAAAAGTAATTCAACAATTTTAAACCCTACAACCACACATTGTTGTTACTGTCATCGATTTTGTTAGCAATACAAAATGCTGTTATATGTTGATTTATATGTCATGTAGGAGTGGCTGTGTGGTAAGTAGCTTGCTTACGAACCACATGGTTCTGGGTTCAGTCCCACTGCGTGGCACCTTGGGCAAGTGTCTTCTACTATAGCCTCGGGCTGACCAAAGCCTTGTGAGTGGATTTGGTAGACGGAAACTGAAAGAAGCCAATCGTATATATATATATATATATATATATATATATATATATATGTGTGTGTGTGTGTGTGTGTGTGTGTGTGTGTGTGTGTGTGTGTGTGTGTGTGTTTGTGTGTCTGTGTTTGCCCCCCCAACATTGCTTGACAACCGATGCTGGTGTGTTTACGTCCCTATATCTTAGTGGTTTGGCAAAAGAGACCGATAGAATAAGTACTAGGCTTACAAAGAATAAGTCCTGGGGTCGATTTGCTCGACTAAAGGCGGTGCTCCAGCATGGCCACAGTCAAATGACTGAAACAAGTAAAAGAGTATTGATCTTTTATTTATAGATTGGTAATATATCTCCAATTCTTCATGGACAATTCCTTGTGTTTCCTTGTAGGACTTTTAAAGCTGGATGCCCTTTCCCTCACCAAATTCTGCAACATAGTGAATTGGCTGTGTTTACTGTGACACCAGACTTCAATTAGTGTAAAGACAAAATATGAAATTCTTCAAATACTTACTTTTCCCTGTCGAATGGACATATGGCTGATAGTTCACTGAGATAGGTATCATATTCGACTGTAAGAATCCGAATATGTGGGCAATCTTGAGGTAACCAGCTCTGTTTAAAAATAAATAACAGATTTCTTTCTTCAGCAAAATCATCATCATCATCATCATTTAACGTCTGCTTTCCATGCTGGCATGGGTTGGATGGTTTGACTGAGCAGTGGGAAAGCCAGTAGGATGCACCAGACTCCAATCTGATCTGGCAAGGTTTCTACAGCTGGATGCCCTTCCTAATGCCAACCACTCTGAGAGTGTAGTGGGTGCTTTTTATGTGCCAACAGCATGGGAGCCAGTCAGGGGGCACTGGCACTGACCACGTTCAGATGGTGCTTTTTATGTACCACCGGCACAGGAACCATATCATGTTCACATGGGTGCTTTTTAAGTGTAAATAATTTCTCTGTCAGGAACATGCCTGATTGGAGATACTGTAAATATTTACTTGTCACACACCTAGTGAGTTAATGAAGCCAATGAAGGAATCACTACATGGTTGACTTGCTATAAATAGTAGCTAAATTTCCATCAAATTACATCTTCCTATCTTCAAGACTACAATGGAAAGAGTAGTCCTAGTGGCTATGGTTAGAAAACGTTTGATCACAGGTCTGTTCAAGCATGGCAGATTTGAGGCTAAACAATAAGTCAGTCAGTTTTTTTATAAGAGGTGTACATTATCAGGATCAACTCCATCAGGGATCAGACTTTGTGACTTAAGAAAGATAAGGAAGTGAAGGTTGTCACCCTCCTCTCTTTCCCAAATAATTACAACTGAAAACTGAAACCGGTTTGCAGGTTTAGTCGACTATCTATACTATCATGCTTCTATCTACACTGTGTTACAATTTATGCTATGCTTATGCTACTGCCAAGCTATCTATGTTGTTATTTACACTATTAATTATTCTATGTTGCTTTCTATGCTACTAAACTACTATTTGTGATATGCTGAGCTCTAAGTTACTATCTATATTATGCTTATGCTGAACTATGGCATATGCCACTATCTATGCGAGTATACCCTACAATCTATGCTATTGCTTTCCTATATAGATATATATCAATGTTTTTCTTGGTGGTGACAGTTGCAGAACGTCCTGATTTTGGGTCATCTTCAAGACTCTCCCTTCCTCTCCTAAATTCAGTGACCTACTTTTGCACTGTTGATAAAGCTAGAGCATCATCCCCTAATCATGCCAGAATGAATGTCGCTGGGAGCTAAATCCTTTTTCTGCGGGTACTTGATAACACTATGATGATGCTAAATTTTGTCCATTTTCAAGAGGTCATTACTAGTTACTTTTGAAGTCTTCTTTGAACAGTCAGAAACAATGTGATTATTAATAAGAAAGAGTTGAAATTAATGTATGCAAAATTTTACAGCTGTAGCATCACTCCTTCATAGTTATCCTACAAACTTTTCAGCCTCACCTTGTAAGAAAAAAAATTCAAACTTTAAAAAAATTGTAAAAATAGTAAGAGGAAAGGAAAGGAAGTAAATAAAAAGAATATCTTACCTTTGGCCAGCATCGAGTATAGAGACCTTGAGATATTGACTCTTCCACTTCGGCAATATTTTTCTGGTCAGAACCTCCTTGTCGCCACGTTTTAAATGGACCTCCAAGTAAACCATGAACAAACACAACATCTGCATATATGGGTTCCCTGTAAAATAATAAAATATTATGATCGAAATTTAGTTACATCACTACCTCCACTACTATTCTCATTTTACATCTGTTTTCCATGCTGGCATGGATTGGAGAGGTCATCACAGTTTGGGTCAGATCTTGTTTAGGGGTTAATGCCCAGCTAGACATGGCCAAGGAACCACGCCTTTCTCATTCATTTTCACTTGGCATGGTGTCTATAGGTAGATGCCCTTCCTAACACCAACTACTTTACAGAGTGTACTAAGTGCATTTCTTTGTGGCACTCATACAAGAGAGAGACTGTCATGACCCTGGCAAAACAAAACTAAGGGGCCTTTTGAGCCTATGATGTTCCCAACCATTCAACCACCATTTTACAAAATGCACTTGATGCAATTTATCATAAAATCAGGACTTGTGAGGTTACCTTGATCCAGGACCCTCACTGTACTATTTTGTCTTTATTTGTTTAAAGTAACATGACCGTTAGAGTGGTAAAAGAGGGGACCATTGCTGAGGATTGATTAAGGTGAGAGAGAAGGGCAGGCATTGGTGGAAAATAGAAAAATGGGAAAGCTATAGTACAGAAGGAGAAATAGTAGTGACATAGAGGAAATGACAGCTAAACATTTTGTAGGTAAAGAAAAGTATGAAGTAGCAGAAAATTGAGAACAAACGATAGACATCAAACAGAAAATTTAATATACTGTTGTTATAGATGATGTCCTGAATCTGCAGAACAGACTCGGCCTTCCTGACAATGTGTTTGACGAGTGAGAATGTTTGTCTCTTGGAAGGAATGGCATTTCCTCCCCCTCCCACCACCATCACAGAGGCCTCTAACTCTTTCTGGACAATACACATGAAGAACTTGGCCACATTCAAGTCAAGAACTAATGATCTCTGAATTACTCTAGTGGTATTTGGCAGCTACAGCCACAAGCATGGCGTATCTTTTTGTTCCCTGATTTAGATTGGAATATACTATGTTAATAATGTTGAGATGTTTCGAAGAGAAACGAAAAAGTTAAAATTTAGTGCATGCTACTTGAGATCATGTTAAGGTCATCTTCTATTTATGACCCACTAAAGATGTGTTCACAAATATATGATGCACTATGTATGTACGTGTGTGTGTTTATTTAATTCCAATCCATGCTAGTATGGGTTGAAAGGCTTAATACATTTAATGGGTAAATGGACATTATCTCCAATGTCTCACTTATGTTATGCCTTCTATTGCTAGATGCCCTTACTAATGTCATTTACTTTACTGAATGTACTGTGTATTTTTTTTGAGTGATACCTAAACTAGTTACCTTGTAACTCACAAGACTAAAAAGCACTCACAACAGAGAGGAAGAATAGCAGAACAGGTAGTGACTTTAGGCGCAATGATGAGATGTATGATAGAAGGAACAGAAGGATAAAACTTACAGTAACAATGATAACAATATTAAGGAAGGGAGTAATAGAAGGGAAAAAAGAAATGTCAAGGATTAGTGAGAGTGAACCAGAGAATGATAAGGAAAACAGTGGGTAGGTTGAACAGGAGGAGATTCAGAGTTACCCTGTTTTATATATATATATGGGTAGGGTGGATGGAAGTACATGAGATGAAGTGGTGAAAACTGATCTCAGGATGTTGAGTTTCACGGAGGAGATGACAAAGGATAAAGATGACTGGAGACATGTAATGCTCAAGAAGACCTGCTCACCTTTGCAAAACATGGTAAAACTGGTGGTGCAGATGGACGCTGAAGCATAATGTACATGCGCACATATCTGTGTCCCTTGCTCAAAATGTCCCTGTCAAGTATACATCCGCTTCCCCTACCATCACCCCCAACCATTTGTCTCTCCATTAATATCATCAAAATGAAATAAACACTTAATTTTTTTTTTTTGAGGTGGGTAAAGTGAAATCACTGAGGGTGAAAGGAAAATAAAATATTGCTACTTACTTGGATCTGTATATAGGATGGAGGACATAAATACCATCATGGTACATGGCTGAGGCACTGTCAATGTCCATGTTGGCTAAGGCACGTGCTGTGTTGAGGCAAACATCTATATCCACAGATTTCAACCATTTCACAAGGATACTCACCCACCCTGCAATAAATATACAAATATCAGTATATAAATGTGTGTTTATATATATATATATTATAATCTTTTCAAAGGTGGTGAGCTGGCAGAATCGTTAGCGCACTGGACAAAATGCTTAGCAGTATTTTGCCCATCACTATGTTCTGAGTTCAAATTCCGCTGAGGTTGACCTTGCCTTTCATCCTTTTGGGGTTGATAAATTAAGTACTATTTACGCACTAGGGTTGATATAATCGATTAGTCTCCTTCCTCCAAATTTCAGGCCTTGTGCCTATAGTAGAAAGGATTATAATCTTTTCAATCCAAGCCAGCATGGAGAGCAGACATTAAACGACAACGATGATGACGATGATAACAATGAATCTTTTACTCTTTTACTTGTTTCAGTCATTTGACTGCAGCCATGCTGGAGCACTGCCTTGAAGGGTTTCTGTTGAACACACTGACCCCAGTACTTTGTTTTTTAAAGCTTAGTACTTATTCTAAGTTATGAGGATGTAAACATGCCATCACTGGTTGTCAAGTGGTGGTGATGGCACAAATACAGACACAAAGACAAACATATATATATACACACACACACACACAACAGGCTTCTTTCAGTTTCTGTCAACCAAATCCACTCACAAGGCTCTGTTTGGCCTGAGGCTATAGTGGAAGACACTTGCCCATGGTGCCACACAGTAGGACTGAACCCGGAACCATGTGGTTGGTAAGCAAGCTACTTACCACACAGCCACTCCTGCACCTAATATAGTAATAATAATAATAATAATAATAATAATAATTCTTGGATGGTATTTATATACATTTAATATTTTATATTGGTACAGCTTGATACAACCCCAAAAAACTGGTTCACCAGTTAGCATCATTAGACCGTGGCTGGCAGAAAGGAATAGGAACTTCATTTGTATATTCAAAACGCTTCCTGAAAACAAATTTAAAAGACACACACACACACATACATATATGGTTGAATGCATGGGTAGGAAAAACACGGAGGCAGAGAGGAAAGAAGAGGCAAATAGAGAAAGCGTGTAAATTTAAGAGGGTAACATAAGGGAGAAGGACAAAGAAGAGAATGAATGCAACAATGGAATTTACCACTTTGGACAATATGTTCATGGGTTTCTGGCAGTAAGGCAAGGTTACCAAGGATACGGGCACAGAGTTGCTGCAGATGGACGTTGTCCGGGTAACTCAACAGAGATCTTCGTAAAAGAGCCAGTCCACCTTTGTGTACTATTTCCACTGTATTATTTCCAATCTAGTAATGAAGGGAGAGAACGTGAAAAGTAATAACAACAACAACAACAACAATAATAATAATTGACATGAGTATTCCTTGCAATCACAATATAGTGGCAAAAGAATTTGACAAGATCAGTAAATATAAAGACTTGCTAATAGAAATTGAAAAAATGTGGCACCTCAAGGCGACTACTGTACCAGTGATTGTAGGATCTCTAGCAATGATAAAAAAAGGTACTGAAACCTATTTGAAAATGATACCAGGCTTACCATCCCTACAGGAAGTGCAAAAAATCGTGTTAACTGGAATGACTCATGTACTGAGAAGAGCATTATCACTGGGAAAACAACATCCATTCATGAATTTATTTATTTATAAATTTTTTTGTACATACATATTTCACCTGTGAATTTACGTGTGTAAACTAGGAATGCTTACAATGAGTTTCTCTGCCCTAGGTGTATGGAAAACACTCGGCGAGAAATGGAAGAAAATTTGAAGAAAGAAGGAAAAAAAAATAATAATGATGACAACAATGGTACGACCATAAACGACAGAGCAAAAAATTGGTACGACCATAAACCCGAAGGCATCATCCAAAATGATAATGCAAAGATCCTGTGGGATTTTATGATTCAGTGCGACCATGAGATAGAGAACAGGATGCCAGACATAGTCTTAATTGAGAAAGAAAGCAAACTATGCTGGATCATAGATATAGCATACCCAGCTGACAACAAAGTATGCGATAAGGAAGAAAGAAAAGTCAATAGACATGACAGGTTAGCTTGGGTGGTTAAGCAGTTGTGATCGCCGAAAAAGGTGGTAGAAGTACCAATAATTGTTGGAGCCTTGGGAACCGTGAGTAAAATTCTTGAGAAGTACATGGAACAAATAGGGGCTGCAATAAGGGTGGAGCACTTGCAGAAAACAGCACTGCTTTGAACCGCTTGAATACTCCGGTAGGTGCTCAAAAAATAAGGGGGTTACCTTAGTTCAAGGTAGTGAACAGCTGACACCGTAGTACATCTCCAGCGTTAGAAGCTGTGCAAAGGCAACAATAATAATAATAATTGTTTCAAATTTTGGCACAAGACCAGCTATTTTAAGGAGATAGGGGTTAGTCAATTACATCACCCACCAATGCTCAATTGGTACTAATTTTATTGACCCTTAAAGGTTGAAAGTCAAAGTTGACCTCAGTGGCATTTGAACTAAGAATATAAATAACTGCAAGAAATGCCACTAAGCCTTTTGCCCAGTGCAGTAACAATTATGCTGGTTCACAGCCTTTTTTTAATAATAATAATAATTATGGTTTCAAATTTTGGCACAGGGCCAGCAATTTTGGGGGAGGAGATAAGTCGATTGCATCAACCCCAAGGCTCAACTGGTACTTGTTTTAACAACCCCAAAAAGATGAAAGACAAAGTCAACCTCGACAGTATTTGAACTCAGAATGTGCAGACAGACGAAATACTGCTAAGCATTTTGCCTGGCATGCTAACGGTTCTGTCAGCTCACTACTTTTTTTTAATAATAATAATAATCCTTTCTACTATAACAGACACGTGTACCTTTAATGTAGTTCTCAGGGAGATTCAGCATGACACAGAATGTGACAAAGAGGTACTTTGAAATAGAGGTACTATACATTTTGAAATAGAGGTACTATACATTTGAAATAGAGGTACTATACATTTGAAATAGAGGTACTATACATTTTTGCCAGCTTAATGAACTAGAGCATCATGAAATAAAGTGTTTTGCTCAAGGACACAACAAGTCACAGGAATGACCTTATAATGATGACCTTATGAACATGAGCTATATATCCTAACCCCTAAGCTACACTACACACCTTCACATTTTTTTTGTAATAACAGTTGTCATCATATTACAGCAATTTCAGCCACACTGAAGGGAGAGGCGAAGTGCAAGAGAGAATAAATGGTGAGAGAAAAGTGGGAGAGAGATTGCCGATGCTTTGCTTTGTTGTGATTACAATGTTCTTATGTTCTTCATCACCATCAGCATCATTACTGTCATTCATTCTACATCATACAAATACCAATCCAACTTGCACACATACATAATCGTTGTTGTGGACATCATCATCATTTAATGACCCTCTTCCATGTTGGGACGATGTATGTGTACTGGTTTCTACTGCATAACTAACCACAGTAAATAGAATCCTGATCCAATGCCAAGTTCTCCTCTTCTCCATCCAAAGAACAGTGTTTTTTACTACTGGTAATGTTCAATTAAGCACTGCAATCTCATGAAGCACTGCTCAGTTTTAAATATACATACAAAATCACCATCATTTTAACATTCCCTTTCCCACGCTATTATGGACTGGACTGCATTTGCTGTGGCAAACTTCCTCTGGCTGGATGTCCTTTTTGTTCCAGCCCATGTCTGTTTCCAAATAAGGTAATTATATATATATATAGGCACAGATGTAATGTAGTTGACAAGTTTGCATTGTTAGTGCTTTCAAATCGCCATGCCATACACACGTGTATGTTTGTGTGTTGTACATACATTGGTGTCAAGGTGTGTATAACAAAATCTGATCAATTATCATCATCATCATCGTTTAACGTCTGCTTTCCATGCTAGCATGGGTTGTGTGAAATAGATGAAGACCAGGCAACAATTGTTTACTTACCACTGACTGTCTCAATATGGCCTCCAGAAGACTTTCTAAGATGCTCAACTCTGAGTTAGCAGCATTATCTTTATTGATATCTTCAACACTGTCAGCATTTTCTAGATTCCAGAACAATCTCTGTGAAAATAGATAATTAAAATAACTAAATGCCAGTATGAACATGCACACACATACACACACAAACAAATCTGCATGTGCACACCACAAATCTCTAAACAGTCAAATGAGACAGTTAACATCTTTTACACCATTCCTTTTCACAGTCCTACTTCAAAAGTCAAAGGTGGTTCTCTTTGCAAGTGAAGAGTAGATTGTATGATACCTGTGTATGAAGTGTAATGCTACATAGTAGCAAAACATATGCACTAAATGCAGAAGGTACACAAAGAAAGAAACGAAGCAAGTATGGTCTGCTGGATGCATGAACAACAGAGCAAAAATGAGTGTATCAGAAATAGTAGAATGAAACTACTGAGATGAAAACTGGCTAACTGATGTTGCTACTGTTATTTTAAATTCATATTTTAATCTTTTGATCTAAATATTTCACCAGAGATAAGAAAGATAGTGGTAGGGTCTGGAGTGAGATGAAGTTATAATGAGAAGGAGATGAAACTTAGAAAGAGAAAAGATGAAGGTAAGTAGGAAGCAGGAAGTTTTTCAAGAGATGATGATTTTAAATGCAATATTAACATTTAAATCAGTAATAAAGTGAACTAATAAATGAAAGGGGATAGACCTTCGCTCCCATTTTAGGGAAGACATGGATGGTTGTGGGACTACATGTGCATATTCTATACTTATGCCTCTCTACAGGCTGGGGTTTACCTTGCTTTATATCACACTAGGCTCAACAATGTAAATACCAGTTATGTACTGTTATCAATTTCATTGGTTATTCTCAAACACTACAAGTTTGCAAGCAAGTGAAGATTGTTTTTCTGGCTCAATAAGTAAATGGAACTGTATGACTGGTGGTACATAAAAAGCATCCAGTTCACTCTGTAAAGTGGTTGGCATTAGGAAGGGCATCCAGCTGTAAAAACCATGCCAAAGCAGACAGTCCCCAGTCAAACTACCATGATCACTGCTATCATCTTCACCACTGATGCAACTGTTATACTCGTACTAAAAACACTAATACCTAACTACTACTACTACAACGACTACTACAATTACTGATATTAAGAACTACCATAGTACTACAATCATTATACAATATCACTATAACAACTACTATCACTAACCATTACAACACTACAACACCCAATACTACAATGCTACTACCACTATTGCAATATAGATACTGAATGTACTAACAGCAACCACCTCTGTATCACTGAAAGCAATCTCTCCTGGAAATGAGAAGATATTTATATGAAGAAAATAAAAAAAATAAACAAATAGTAGGTGTGACTGTATGTTAAGAAGCTTGCTTTCCATTGCATGGCACCTTGAGCAAGTGTCTTCTATTATAGCCTTGGGTTGACCAAAGCCTTGTGAATGGAAACTGAAAGGCACAGGAGTGGCTGTGCGGTAAGTAACTTGCTTACCAACCACATGGTTCTGGGTTCAGTCCCACTGCGTGGCACCGTGGGCAAGTGTCTGCTACTATAGCCTCGGGCCGACCAAAGCCGTGTGAGTGGATTTGGTAGATGGAAACTGAAAGAAGCCCGTCGCATACATATATGTGTTTGTCTCTCCAACATCGCTTGGCATCCAATGCTCGTGTGTTTATGTCCCCATTTGGCAAAAGAGACCGATAGAATAGTACTAGACTTACAAAGAATAAGTCTTGGGGTCAATTTGTTCAACTAAAGGCGGTGCTCCAGCATGGCCTCAGTCAAATGACTGAAACGAATAAAAGAATATACATGAAGCTTGTGTCTGTGTTTGCACCCCTCCATCATTGCTTGACAACTGGTGTTGATGTGTTTAAGTTCTCCATAACTTAGCAGTTCGGCAAAGAGATCCAATAGAATAAGGACTAGGATTAAATATAAATCTTGGGGTCAAATTGTTTGACAAAAACACTTCAAGGTGGTGCTCCAGCATGGCTGCAGTTAAATGACTGAAACAAATAAAAAAACAAAAAACAAGAGAATAGAGAATAAACAACAGAGAAAATTTTTCAAAAACTCACCCCTAAATCTCTAGATTCCTTTTTTTGAAGACCTGCAGAAGTGAAGTATCCAACACATGGATCTTCTGTCACAGGAAGACTTGATAGCAATTCTCGTAATTCTGTTAAAAGTTCCCGCTGAAATATGAAATAATATTCATATATTTCAGTATTCTTTTCTAATTAATTGTTGTTGTTTAGACTTTGGTCTGTGGTGCTCAGTAAGCTGTCCCGTAGGAATTTCCAGTTGCCCTCTACATCTGAAGTCTGTAGCTCCTCCTCCCTGGTTGAGCAGATCATCATAATCATTTAACATCTGCTTTCCATGCTGGCATGGGTTAGACGGTTTGACTGAAACTGGTAAGCTGGGGAGCTGCACCAGGTTCCAATCTGATTTGGCATGGTTTCTACAGCTGGATGCTCTTCCTAATGCCAACCAACATTATGTCTAGGACCATATTGTTTAATCCCTTTGATATCAATCTACCTGGGACTGACTGGAGTTCTAGGACACAAATTTCCTGTTTTAAAGTGATCTAAAGTAAAACCTTTCATCAAAATTTCATGTTCATTCACTCCAAACACCAGTGTAATAATGACAAAGTTATTTTAATAAAAGGTAACATTTTTTGCCACTATAAAGAACTGTGTTACTACATTTTAACCCCAGGAAAATGTCTAGTTTCTGTCTAGTACTAGTTTTTATTTTTCCACAGTATTTAATCCTTTAGTATTCAGATTACTTTGTCAAAAGTGATGTTTATTTATTCACATTTTCAAAATTTAATCATGTATTATCTTGTAGCTTCAACATTTTGAGGATGTCATTGTTTGTTTTTAGATTAACATTGTAGGGTAGGTGTGAGAACTTAGCTAGCTTCAACATAAAACAAGCAGAATATTTCTGCCGGTTATAGCCAGTTTAAATGCTACATGGTTAAATACTGAAAAGAGTCAAATACACCCTATCATCTAATAGGGTGTAGTAACGCCGTGCGCATGCGTAGTCTCACGCATGCGTGGAATTCAACATACTAAGCTTTCCCGCTTTGATCTGTCTCTTTCTTGCTGGCCAGCGATTGAGCACGGACGTGTTTAGCTGTCTCTCTCCATCTTTCGAACTTACGCTAGACAGCTCGCTCACATATACATACCAACGTCCCAACAACCATGCTCACACACACAGAAGCTGTAACAACAAGAGCTAAAGATGTATATATTTACCACCTGAATAAATGTTGTTTAAGTTGATAGTCTGGAGTTCAGCGTTCCGTTAATTCTTAATTTTATATAGGAAAGTCAGGTATACATCTAATGATGTATAACCCACTTTCCTATAAGGGTATCAAAGATAAATATGATAAAACAAGGCTCAAAGAAACTACTGTTGGTCTGTATTGGCAAGACCTGTATTATTGAGAAAAACAAAGAAAAAGATCACAGTGACCTTGCCAGGGGGAACTGGAAGAATCCAATGTTTCAGACAGACGTCTCTCTTTTATTTCACTTCAGTCACCTTTGACTTGAAGAAGATTTTGGTCAGAATCTTGAATACCACTCCCCATGGCAAGTTCATTGTATGCTTTTTGTTAATTTTAGTAAAGATAAATGATTAGTGCTGTGTCTATTCTTGAAGCTGTAAGCTTGTTTGATAAGAGAAATGATAGAAATTACACAAGAGGAATGGCTCATTTCATAATGAGCCATTCCTCTTGTGTAAGCAGTGGCAGCACAGTAAAATTGAAAGGTATTCCATTATTTCTAGTGCTCAGTCCAGCTCCTCTTATTAGAAATGTTATCTGAATGCTGTTCTGTCTATAAAGTGAAGTGGGAGACATCTGTCTTATCTGCTTAATGTTACAATAAACCAGAATTGAACACCTTGAACACCAAGGTAGTGAAGCTCCTTTCAGGTCATTGTAATAATTTAACTTTGAATGAATGGACACAGGACAACAATAATCCAAAGCCAAACAAACAAGACAAAATGAAATGAGAAACAATGATTCAATGATACCTTTGTATCAGTAATCTGAGGAGGCTTTCTGAAAAACCGCATATCAGCATCTTCTGAGCGTGCAAGACCAATGAAAGTTCGGTAGTCAGCTGCTTGCCGTATCTCTCGGTATTCATAGTCTGTAGAAAAAAAGATCATTTCTTTCATAGGGAAAACATGTCAGGCTTGTGGAAGTGAGGGAAAAAAAAACAGTATAAACAAGGGAAATTAAGGGACCCCAGGTTGTAATGGAAATAGGAAATATATATAGAATGAAAAAGAGGGTGTGGGTGGATATAGGAATGACAAATTAGTCAGGGGCAATATGAGAAAGGGTAAAGGTATAAGGAAGAAAGAGAGGGATAAGAAGATTGAATTTTGTGCTGGAAGAAAGAAGACATAAAAAAAATTTGAAAGGCTGCTAACCCTGATGATAAATTCTTTTGCTCATTCATCTCTATGAGCTCAATCAACTGAATCTAGAAGATATGCATAAAAACACCAAAGACCGATAGCCAACTTTTGATAGAAATAGACAGAAGTAATCCAAGGAGGTCACATAATGTATTAGTATTCAAAGACAACATCAATTTCCTTTCTTATGTGTGCAATTGTCAGAGAACCAAATACATAAAGTGATACCACAAACCAAAAGTGGATTGTATGAAAGCTTGGCTGATTGAAATGCCAAGCAACAAGTTCAGGAAGATCCTCATTATAATTTTGGAAATTGAGCAGTTGCTTGAAATGTTCATCCAAAGTGAAGGAAAAATCAAACTGAGTGATTGTACTCATGCTATTCTCAAGGGTCTATATGGTGCCATAAATGAAATATAAGACTAACGATATATAGTTTGTAGCTGATTGTTTACAAACAGGTATTTTGTGGTGTGCCTACAAATATGTATTTTGTGGTGTACGAGTATACCAGGATTGTTTCTGTCATTGTTAACCTCCAGGTCAGTTCTGATTGAGAAAAAACTACAATCAAACACAACCAAGCTATGTCCATCCACCTTTTTTTTCTTATCAGGCATAGTATATCTAGAACTACATTAGCCAATAGATCCATCCTTTCCTTTTTAAGATTATAGTGTGTGATCAGAGGAAGATTTTGTAGTTATTTCTAGCATGTCATGTAATGCATAAGTTTTCCAGATTGGCTCAAAATATAGAAATTTAAAGGTAGGGGTAAATCATATGTGAGAAACAACTATAAAAATTGTCCCCATTGTAAATAGAGTAGTATAGATAAGACAAACAGAAAAAATCTACAAGTAAAACACCAGATATCACACATCTACACAGCTACAAAATATAATGTTATTAAAGACTGTTGCACATTCTCATTTACGCTGAATGCAAGAAACACAATTAACTCCCTCCCCAAGATTAATGTATGCATCTGAGACACATAAAGATGCATTTGGTGTTACATTTTCAAATGCATTTGGAGAAAAATGGAATAAGATTAACAATCATAAATGGACACCAAATTGTTTTAAAGTATTAAAAGGGAACAAAAATTGAAACAAGGAAAAACAACAAATCAACAAAAAAATGAAACAAACAAATAACTGCCTTCCCAAGTCTTTTGAACAAGTCTCTTGACTCCAACAATTCGAGCAAGGCGACTCTCTGATTGTGCCAGTTTCAGAAGATTCCAGTGGTCATTGCTCTGCGACATAAGCCAGGGTAGAATAGCAGCTGTGGATAAATAGAAACAAGAACCAGATTATATTGTTTTGTTTAACCTTGAGAGAGGGAGAGGGAGGGAGCATGAGAGAGCATGAAAGTATTTTGATTTGCAATTAAAATGGTCGTGACTAAGTACTAGATCAATGTTTTAAGGTTCATTTTCAAATGCTGGTATGGGTCTGCTATACAGCATTATGCTACATACCAATCTTTTGCAATCTCAACATTTTCTACTTTTTAGAGATAGAAGGTAATACAAATAACCCTATAAATATATGTGTGTGTGTAGAGAGAGAGAGAGAGAGAGAGAGAGAGAGAGAGAGAGAGAGAGAGAGAGAGAAGGAGAGAGAGAAGGAGAGAGAGAAGGAGAGGGAGAGAGAGGGAGAGGGAGGGAGAGAGAGGGGGAGGGAGGGGGAGAGAGAGAGAGAGAGAGAGAGAGAGAGAGAGAGAGAGAGTCTAATGAGCTGTCCACAAGGCTGTGGCTTTCATGGATGTGAAACCATTGGTAACTATGACCAGAATTTTACTTTTTGTTTTAATATATATGCGTATATGTATTTTCAGGCTGCTGGGATAAGGGAGGAAGTTATAAGATCTGCATTGAATACTTGCGGTAGAATGAACTAGGCTAAAGGCAGCAAAGGACCAAGTGGTGGTGTTAAATCAGCTGCTCAAGAACTCAGAACACCAAGAGCTGAAACAATTACAGCAAAGTATCATGTCCAATGCTCTAACAATGTCACCAAACTGATCTACTGTTCACAGGTACTTTATCTACTCACTCCAAAAGAATGAAAGACAAAGTTGATGTTGGCAGGATTTGAACTTGGAGTGCAGAGAGACACAACAAATGCCACATGGCATTTTTTTTGGCATATGTTGTAATGCCAGTTCACTGTCAGTGAGGTTGAGCATCCCTAGATCTTTCTATTCAAGTTTACTTCAGCGTTCAGATCATTATAGAGCAATACAGGATAAGGTAGTAACTTTTGTCAGAAACATCATAAACATCCTTTTTCATTAACCACATCTATTTTCTTTTTAAAGAAAAAAAAAAAAAGAAAAAAAGAAAAAGTCAATTCAAGATAGGTCAAACTGATATAACTCACTTGACCTGGCTTAGGTTATACTCCTAAATTTGGATAAGTTTATACAATGTGGCAAGATGAAAATTCTTGTCCTCTTACAAACAGATTTGTGAACTTTGCTGAGTGAATTTTTGCTCACACAGACCACTACTGATTTCCTTGAAGTTCAGATTTTAATTTGTTAAAACTATCATAGGGATAAAACGTTTTAGTAGTAATTTTTGTTATTTGATTACATAAGGAAATTTCCCTTACCTAGCTTATCACTTCTTGGTTTTACTTTTACTGGGCCAGTGTTTAGGTCAGCTGGAAAAAGAATATTTAAGAGATGGGTCATAATCAAACAGAATATATTTCCATAAATGTTACTCATATATGCTGCTGTCATTTAACCCAAATTAATCTTGGTGAGAAAACCTCTGGTCAAAGATTGTTTTCTCATACATAGTGCATCAGCATTAGCATTTTTACAAGACATGGAGCATCATTTGATAGAAATTTGACAGCTATTTTTAACAGGTCAAGTGACTACAAGAGGATCTATCGTTGAGTAGTACCATTTTCAAGAGGAGTGTCCTCTAATCAGCTTATCACCGAGAAGCAGTAGTTAAGAATCTGTAGCAGTGTAGTGATGGGTATTGAGCTACTTAATTATCATTTCCTGAACCTTTTAGCATTTAAACTGGCCATATCTGGCTCAAATATCCTACCTGTTTTATGTTCAAACTGGCCAGATTTGACCTCTTACACCTACCCTACAATGTCATTTTAGAAATAACAATCACATGATCGAAAGTGATACCAGAAAACAATACATGATTAATTCAAAATAATGTGAATAAATATGCATTACATTTGATGAAATAATCTGAATGCTAAAGGCTTAAAGTGGAAAGATAGCAGAAATGCTAGAGCCTGTTTGAATTTACTATTTAGTCTTCTTGCTCTATATTCTGAATTCAAACCACGTTGGGGGCCCTCTTTGCCTTTCATTACTATAAATCTATAAAGTAAGTATCTAGTCCATAAAATTCAAGTGTCTTTACCCTTGCACTAAGCAACTGAAACCAATGATATAGAAACATTGATGATGATGATGATGATGAAACATTGCCATAAAGAGCATGTTCAGATACTTGCATGCACTGTTACTGTTCATCTTCCTCTATGTATGTGAGCAATGAATAGATACAGGGAAATATGCTGGCACTGGAAATGAGATACTAACACAACATCTTAGGTATCTCATACTTCAGCCACATGAAAAATATGCAGGACTGTGAAACTAATTGGCATCATAGTGGCCTCTAGAAAAGCCTTCTCGCAACAGTAATGAAAAGAGAGCTGAGATAATAAGGCCATGTAAAGACCATTCTTCAAAAATCTGTGGAAGGAGAAAGAAGGAAGGGTATACATAGGCAGAGATATATAGGCAAAAACCGGTGACTGGACATGCAAATCATGAGCTGAGAACTGAGCTTTGACACACAGGCAAGGCAGATAGAAAAGACTGTTGTATAATAAGTCACAACAGCAGCCCTAGGAGTTGAGGTTCTCTAGTGAACAACCCTACTCTTAGAAATATATAGCTTCATACTCATGTAAAATGACACAATCCATTCATCTGACACCTACTGGCAAGCAGTAACTCTCTGCTGTACATATTTATAGATAGTGTCAGGATTAGAATGCAACTTCACATTTCATCATCCAAATATGAACTTTTGACCTTTCAGCTTGTGTCCTCTTGACTGAACCAGTAGAAATTCTCCAGGTCTAAGAAATAAATCCTATATATTAAGTAAAATGTCCTGCTGATGATGTCATCTCTGTCCACTACATTACTGGGGCTTTTCGTGAATCCTGATCTACAATGCAATGTTGAAGTGGACTGGTAGGATTTGAACTCAGTCATTAATTAACAAAATTAATAACTGCGCTGGGTGTGTTACCATCTGTGCCACCCTTACAGACCTGATGAGAATATCACAATATTGTCGGCAGTGGCATTGGCGTCAGCAGCAGCATCCTCTTCATCATTGTTGTCGTCGTTGTCCTCCTCTTTGTCACTGTTGTCATAATCATCGTTTAACATCTGATTTTCATGCTGGCATGAGTTGGACGGTTTGACTGAAAACTGGTAAGCTAGTGGGTAGCACCAGGTTCCAATCTGATTTGGCAAGGTTTCTATGGCTGGATGCCCTTCCTAATGCCAACCACTCCGAGAATGTAGAGGGTGTTTTTTACATGCCACCATCACCGGCCGTGACTATGGTTTCACTTGGCTTGACAGGTCAATGCAAGTACAGTATATTGCCAAGGGTCTTGGTCACCTGCCACTGCCTCCATGAGGCCCAATGCTCGAATGGTGCTTTTTACATGCCACCAGCACGGGCCACAGGTATGACTTCACTTGGTTTGACAGGTCTTCAAGCACAGCATATTGCCCAATGATTGAAGGGTGCTTTTAGCAGGTCAATTATGCGACACTGGCATCGGCCATGACTATGATCTCACTTGGTTTGACGTCACTGCCTCCATGAGGCCCAACACACAAGGTTTAAAATTTTGGCACAAAGCCAATAATTTCATGTATTGGGAGTCAGTTGCATAGTTATATATTTTATGATTTAAGTTTGCATGTTTGCAAAGTAACAAAGAATTGAAATTAAACAAAATTTCATACAATACACCTGAGAGGATGAATAAAGTTCATTGATCAGTTAGTATTAGTCAAGTTCATACAACATCTTGCAAGAAACAAATTCTATAAATGTTTCCTCGATGCAGCATAGCAAGCAAGCTTGCTCGTCATTGATTCAACAGCAGTTATATAAGTACTTAAAACAAGTCAGAAAAAGTAACCAATGATTAATGTGACCAAGTGAATAATGAGAGACATCCATGTTTTACTCACCGATACGAGAGAAACTTTGAGAAACTTTTGATTCAGATCTACGATCCATATTAGAGATGTTATTGAAGGAGGGCAGGTTTTCATCTAACATCTTAACTTCGAGGTAAACTGCTGACCCACTGAAAGAAAGATTAACAAAACATACCAATGCTTAGAAACAGTTCATAACTTAAACAGTTTTTTTTTTTATACATTCAAAGAAAAAATATTTTGAAAAGACACATCAATGAAACAAATGAAGAAAATTAACTCGTTAGCATTCAGGTTATTCAGAACTGAGTTGATCTTTCGAGAGTATAACTAAAAAGATCAAGACAGATTTTCTGAAAATAATGAATTCTGGGTAATGGGACAAACCAACACCAACTTAGCCATTCTAAATAGTTGTTGGAAAAATGTAGCATATGTATAAAAGAATGTTAACAACAACAGACAGGAATTTTTTTGAGACAAACTTTCTACAGCCCGATGTTCTCCCTGTTGCCAACCCTTACCAGTTTTTAACAATAGCAGTATTTCCCCATGACCAGACATGTCTCCAAAGATGGAAGACAAAAGACATCATTTGAATGACAGTGATATTCACTTACAACTATATAAAGGCAAGGACACATGCACACACACACATGACAACTTCTTTCAATTTCTGCCAACTAAATTGTCTCACAAGGTTTTGATCGGCCTGAGTTTATAACAGAAAACAATTACCCACAAAAACAATTGTGAAAAATATATAATGTGGGAGGTGTACTTACCACATCATAACTCCACCCAAGACAATTCCTGAAAGATACAAAAGGAAAATTTTGTTAAATCATTATGAGCTGTAGGTGCAGTTAATGCAGACTTACTCAAAACTTGAACCATGTATTATATATTGCATTATTCCATTTTACCCACCACTGTCACAATTACCATTCAAATCTTCAGGCATCATCATATCGTTTTTGTAATCCTTTTATTGTCAGCATTTTCATTAAGACTACTTAGGTTGCATAAGTCTGTTATACATCATCTCTCCATGCATCTCAATCATGCAAATCTCTCATCTGAAACTCAATGTTTTCAGGGCTCATTTCATTATCTACTAATTTTTACTTGGTCTAAAGAAAAGGGATAAGAAAAAAATTTACATACCAATCTTTCTTAACCTGGAGCGTAGATTGCTTCGTCTGGCCCATTGTTGTAACCATTGAGACGAATGCCGACGGGGGAGAATGAAACTGTTGCTCTTGTGCCATTTGCAAATTACTTGAGGATGGACAGCCGAAAAATGCTGAATCGGCATCGGGCATGCTAAGTGGTAACTTTTACTGGAAAAAACCCCAAAAGAAACACATATAATTATTATTTATTTCATTATAAATACGAAAATGAAATGACAAAGGAATAAAACGATTATCTTTTGAACTTTATTAGCTTACAGCTGTTTTTGCTATAAGATGCAGTGGACTCATAGTTGTGTTCTGAATAACATTTTATAGCTTCATCAGGGTCTCAAATATGTATCACTATTTTACGATCGAGAGAATTATTAATATCTGGTGGAAGGAATGACAGAATCATAAGAATGTTGGACAAAAGAACCTTCGTGTTGAAGAAGTCTGATATATGTACATAGGTATATGTGTGCTTGTGTCTCCTTGTCTTGACATCACATGTCACAATCATTCAAATGATGTCCTTTGGTTCCAATCTTCATAAGGAAATATCATATTCTTTGGAAACAGATGAAGAATGCAGGAAGGAAGGGCATCTAGCTGTAGAAAATCTATTTCAACAGATTCAATGTGACCTATACAAGCCTGGGAAAGTGAATGTAAAGATGATAATGATGATGATGATACATGGGCTATATGATGATGAAGTTTTCTTAGCAAACATAAGTATGGCTTTGATTCCACAGTGAAGCACTTTCAGCAAATGTCTTTTAATACAGGGTTGGCTTCAGCAGTAACTTGTGAGTGGAAAATGTGAGGAGGTCTGTCATATAGAGCCATGAAGATCAGTACATATTTTCACTGTGTATGTGAAATATATATGAAATGTATGTATGTATGTTTTTATGTATGTGTGTGTGATTATATTTCAACCCCTCTCAAACAGCAGTTGCTCTGAATATAAAAATTAATCCTAAAAAGGATAGAAAATGGTAAAGATAATGATTACACACACGTGCACACACACAAACACACACAGCCTTGGTGCTATAAATCGGAGGAACAGAACTCACTATCCAAGAATAATTATATCGTTTTAAAGCTACACAGGTGTCACAAGGTCTCAGTTTCATGCATGCATGTGTGTCAACCAAGAAATCATAATCATTTGTGTCCTGTCACTGACACTGCATTGTACCTAGGGCGAAGACAGTTAGAAATTAAAGGTTCAGACCTTTAACTATAAATATCTATGATAGGTTCAGACCTGTTTGCTATAAATATCTATGATACATATGTGTATGCAGTGGTAGTACTGTAAAAGTGTTGAGTGTTTCTTTACGTTTCAGGGCAGAATTCAGGTCTTGTCCTCCAGAAAGCTTTCAAACTGTACCATCGCTACCATCACAAGCAGCCAATTGTGAGTTGTCACATAGTGGGAATTAATCTCAATACTGGAAACCGATTATTAGTTTTAAAGTGGAGGGAACCTTTATATGGTCACTTGATCTGTTAAAAATAACAACCCAGTCTTCCACGACTCACATCGTCATTATCTTAGAGAAGGACACGTATATAATGCAGTTCTGGATTCCTTTGCACATACCTGCTACAACATACCCCAGTTTGATTACCACTAGGAAATAATAGGTACACATCCTTGAAAAGAATATATATATATATATATATATATAGATACACATATATATATATATTTCCACCTTGTTGCACATTTCATGTGCTTACTCCGGTATCATCATCATCATCATCGTTTAACGTCCGCTTTCCATGCTAGCATGGGTTGGACGATTTGACTGAGGACTGGTGAAACCGGATGGCAACACCAGGCTCCAGTCTGATTTGGCAGAGTTTCTACAGCTGGATGCCCTTCCTAACGCCAACCACTCAGAGATATATATATATACATATCTTTATTTAAAATTATAATTTGGGGTATCTAAGAGAGTAATCTTCCAGTTTCGAGAGGTAAAAGAAATAAATAAAAATATTCAAGGGAAATAACTGAACGACTTACCAGTATTATCCATACTACTTTTTCTCTAAAACAGCATGCGACGGAATTTTTTTTTATAAAAGTTTAAAATGTTTTTTTCTTTTTACAAACAACATGCGACTTTTTTTCTTTTTACAAAACGGAAACGAAATGGTTTGCAGAAGTACCCGACGGAACAGTAAACTTATTTCTAATAAGTCGACGACGCGTACACCATTCCAACATTCTGTATCTTGAGCTACTGCTTAAATCACAGATTTTCCATTTTCCCTCTAATATTAATTCACGAGTGAGGATTTCGTTTTCAGCAACAATAAGATGTGCAACCGGTCTTCCACGAGGCATTTTCGATTTCTCATAAGAAACTATGATATTCAATCACGTGTGTGATTTATATATAAACAGTTAACGTCAATCAAATCACATGATTTATTTATAAACAAAGTAGTACGGATAATACTGGTAAGACGTTCAGTTATTTCCCTTGCATTTTATTTACTTTTTTAACCTCTCCAAACTGGAAGATTACCATCTAAGAGATACCGCCATGCTGAAAATAGCAGTCAAATCTAGACTCTAAACCACAATAAATGTTCATATAGCACACGAGAGAGAGAGAGAGAGAGAGAGAGAGAGAGAGAGAGAGAGAGAGAGAGAGAGTGTGTGTGTGTGTGTGTGTGTGTGTGTGTGTGTGTGTGTGTGTGTGTATATATATATATATATATATGTCTCCGATGAAACTGCAAGGTGTTATTCAGGCGCTAACTATGAGTCCACAACATCTTATAGCAGAAACATAACTTGGATCTAGTTCAAAACGGGGGCGCCAGTATTTTCTTAACGAAACACTTTGAAACTTGGGACACTGGTAGAATGTGTCATATAAAACATCTTTTTCTCTTAGTCTTCTTAAGAAAAATTATTATATTGCAATTTATTTCATGTTAAAGTTGTCGTATTTATGTAATTTCAACCAATGACTGACGTCCATTCAGCCGAATACAGTAAGTGCTGACTACGTAAACAAACGATTCTGGCGGTGATAAAATTATTATTTCCTTATCAAAAAATGGCTGAAGCATATTGGCAGTAGCTAATAAACCTTTCTATTATAGGCACAAGGCCTGGTTTTTGAGGGAAGGGTTAGGGCAAATGTTGTACACATACAGTTCAGGCAGATGTTAACGAAATTATATTAAAACTAAAACGAAGGAAAACGAACACACGTGTGTTGCCTCTCTGCAAAATGTCAGAAGTAATGGAGATTAAATACGCTTTACACCGCTTAAACTGCCAAAGGAACCGCTTAAAATGCCAAAGGAGTAACTATAAACAGCTGAATACTTGTCAGTGATTGGTTGAAATTATCGAAATAAGACAATTTTTTTTACATAAAATAACTTCGAATACAAAAATTTTTTTCTGTTCTATAACACAAAATTGATAAGTATACGAAATTTGAAAGTCTTTCGGTACCAAAAACACTACATAAAACATAAACGAAAACTGGTGCCCCCGTTTTGAACTAGATCCCATAACTTTGTAACTTTTCGGCTTCAGCGGTCAAAAAACCTCTAAGAACGAGAGTAAATCGCACCAAATGCACGTGTGTGCACCCTTCCCTTGCATCAAAATATATGCAACCCGCTTAAACGTAGAAATGCTATCAATTTGCATGGGTTACAATACGTCCACACGTTTGCTACCACACAGTACACACAGATACGGTTACATATGAAGAGGTTTGTGAATAGGAAAATTACCTACCACTGTGTCTAGTTACATATCTTTGAGGTAATTCGATCCTTTTACACTACGCAAAGTAGAGTTGAGAGAGAGAGAGAGAGCTATATGGTGGGCAATGCATATATGTGCCCATGCAGAAACATGTTGGCGCGTTGAAAGAGATGTGCAGCTATTGATTACTCGACCCACTAGAGGTCTAATAGAGGTAAGGTGTCTTTCAGTGGTGCAAAAGATCAAATGGTAGTACACATGAGAATGTGACTGTTGCAAGTGTGTGTAAGCATACAGGTAGCAAAATATTTTTACAAGAGAGAGAGAGAGAGAGAGAGAGAGAGAGAGAGAAAGAGCGAGAGAGAGAGTCTTACGATAAGTCGCTGTTCTATAAGTTTATTGAAGTAATTATTCTGAGATGAGAAAGTCTTCCACGATTTCTACCTAGTAATATCGGTAAATTTTACCGTGAGATCTTCACTCCACGAGGATTTTTAATTACCATTTATTATTTATCCTTCATAACCGGGTAAATTTTAGTAAAATAAATAGTGTTTAATTCGTAAACAGTAAAGGAAAAAAAAAAGGTAAATAGTAGTGAGTAAATTGGGTATCATTGCGAAATGTATATCAATATTTTAATATTCCTACCCCCACCCCAATCAGATTGTACTGCCATTCATACATAACAAATGAAAGAGAATAAACATTTAAAAAAAAACAAAGTTTCTTGTAGTTTCACATACGTAATTTGCAAACTGCCAGCGAATGAACGACAAAAGATATAAAACATGGCATTGCTGAATAAATAACAATATACCAGGCCGTTTGTCTGTTAGGTTGTGTACACATTCTCGTGCTGACGACATACTGTACTGTTACCATTATTCAAATAATAACAAGGGATACATTGATATACACATTATACATTATAAGCTATTGTTGTCGTTTAACACCAAGCCAATTGCGAATGAAGATAGTTATGATCAAAAGGTATTTCAACCGTGACCATCTCGTCTTTTTTGTTTAGGCATAAACCTAGAGCATTCTGGACTACATTATTTAACTGCCTTCAAAAAAAAAAATATGATGAGGAAAATTTGGCTGTTATTTCTAGCAGTTGGCAATACACAATGTACTTTTAACAAATCACTTCCTCCAAATACTACATCACCTACAAAGGAAAATGGAAGGGAATGGCTCGCAGACTACATAGCTATCTATTTTAAGAGAAATAAACATTTAAGCAATCATAATTAGATAGAAAACGTCTAAAAATAAACAAAATTATAAGCTTTACTTGTTACCTTTATATGTTACACCACCCATTGTATTTAAACAGCTATGGTTAATTATGGACAAGTTATTTTTCTTTAATTGCACTCTAATGATGTTGCACATTTAAGATACACTGTAAGAATCGACACCTGTACTAGCCTTAAAACATTATTTTAACGATGCCGGAAGGATGAAAATGCAAAGTTTACCTCGGAAGAATTTGAACTCAAAACGTAAAGGGAAGTAACTAAACATTTAATGCACATTTGTTGGACGGTTCCACGATTCTCCTAATCCACCTTTATAATCATTTCTACAATAGGCACAAGGCCTGAAATTTGGGTGAGGAAGATAACCAGCCTTACTTAATTTATCGATGCCGAAAGGATGGAAGGCAAAGTCGACATCGGCGGAATTTGAACTCAACACGTTGCGACAGGCGAAATACCGCTAAGCATTTCGTCCAGCGTGCTAACAATTCTGCTAGCTTGCCGCCTTAATCCACGTCTATAATCATATGTCTAATGTATGTTAGAGAAAGGTAGAACCAGGAGTTATAAAAGGTTTCCCAGCGACCCCCAACTTTTCAACCTAAGGTGGTGAATTTTTTTTTTCTTTTCTTTTTTTCTCGTTCGTCTTTCTCTCTCTTTTTTTCTTTTTCATTTTTTCAATTGTGTTCTCTGTTTTGTCCAGTTTTCTAGTTTGATTTTGTAAAACAGTAAACACTGTGAAGAAGGCAATAAAAATTTTAATTTAAAATAAAAGTTATAAACAAATTTTACTGTTGTTTAACCCCAGATTAACCCTCGAGCAGACCTATGATTAAAGTCATTCCAGTCGTGACTATCCCATCAGTTTGGGGTACTACTAAAGCAGCGCGGACCCGAACGCGCAGTCGCGCGTCCGCGCTAGCTAGTCGTGAGTGGTCGATCCTAACCCTAACCCTAAACACGTATTCATTTGCACACGCGGGTTAGGGTTAGGGATAGGGTTAGGATCGACCACTCAAGACTAGCTAGCGCGGACGCGCGACTGCGCGTTCGGGTCCGCGCTGCTTTAATAGTACCTCAGTTTGGTATATCAGGGATTGATATATCAGTCTCAGGTATATCAATGCTACATCAATCCCAGATCTTTCATTTAACAATGATTCAAAATAAACAAATGTGTGTGTAAGAGAGGGAGAGAGAGAGAGAAAAGGACTAGAAATCTACGGATGCACAAAGCGGAGAAAATGAAACAAATATGAACTTTTCTCAAAAGTAGTCTCCAATTGTTTTCCCTCAAAATTCCTATGTTCTCGGAATCTACATAGTCCGAGGTATATTTGTAGAAAATTTCATAAAAAAATATCAATTTTCTTGAAAGTTAAGACGAATTGAAGTGGACGAGGGTGAATTTTGCGAAATTCCCCACCCCACCCCCTCCTAAAACACATTTCCCCAAAAGTTTTGTATATTCGGAATCTACATGATATAACACATAGTCGTAGAAAATTTCATTAAAAAATATCCATTTTTCTGAAAGTTATGATCATCCAAAGTCGGTGGGGCAGGAATCTATAGTTATGCCAAACTACATGCTCAAGCAAGAAGTTCACTTCGCAATCATGAGATTTTAGGTTCGATTCCACTATCTAGCATCAAGTGGAAGTGTCTTTTGCTATAAATTCGAGCCGAGAGAAGCCTTGAGTGAAAATGGGTAGATTGTACTTGCAATTCAAAGGGATACTTAGCCACCTATACATTAATACAATGAGAAGGTAGTTCAGTCGATCGCACAGTTCGTCGAAATCGAAATCGATGAATGATTTTATTTTTCTATAAATACAACGTGTTAGCGTGTTTGTGTAAAATATCAGTTAGCTAAGCATGCATATAAAAGATGTGTGTAGAATCACGAAATATCTCTTCATGCGTGCTAACGACAGATTTTCACGAATGAATCCGTGATTACTACATGCACACATTTCCTAAGTAAGCGCAAGCGACTATATTTGACGTATGAAACTGCACGACGAAATAATTTTTAATTTATGGACATAACGTGTATGAAAGCGAAACGACTGCAGCTAGATGCAAAAGTGGTTAGTTCACCTTGCCTGGCATGTTTGATAGTTATTTATACAGAATCTACATCTCTATTTATATATTTTCCCATAGTACTTTCAGTATATGTTGATCTTTAGTCTTCAATCTAGACTTGTTTCTCATAGGAGGTGGTCTTGTGAGGATTGAAGAGAGAGAGAGCGGATAAATTGCCATATTTAACATAAAATAGCTTTAAACATTTTGTGTGTGTGTGTGTGTGAGGAGTGATTTTAATATATTTAGGAATATAACATGTATGTGTATGATACATATATATATATTACAAAACCACATTAAAATACAAATCTAAAACCGAAGAAAACACAAACATGGACGAAAAAAGAGGAAGAAAAAACATGAATTTAACAAACACTAGGTGCCTCAGTTGGTCGCACACCAGAAGTTTTAACGGAACCTACTGAAGCAAGCCAACACACTCGCGACATAACAACGGGCTAAGGCGTTGGAAGAGTAAGCACCCTCACGGGCATCACCTCAGGCACCGACAAGGTGAGCCGCCGACGATGACAAGAACTTCGTTGTAAACGGCCCGACTCTTCATTAATAAGAGAGTAGATGGCAAAATTTTCACTTTTGGGAGGCAGGATATTTGTCAGTTTGAGAATCGCTGATCTATATACCATATTTTGGAGAGTTTTACTTTCGATTTCGTATTAATCACCTGGCATTAGTAGGCACGGAAAGTTTGTTTTTCTTTCCCTTTCTATAGTAACTTCTACTGCTGATATCCGTTTAAATCAGAATAAATTAAAAAAAAAAGAGAGATAAATGAAATGATATCTATATGTAGACAATCAAAATATTGATTTTGAAAGTATAATTTACCTTCATGTCCAGTGTTATATTTATAAATCCACATATACATTTATAGATACATATAAACTCTAAGGAGAAGGTTGAAGAATATTTATCTTATAGCAATAAACAAAATTGATGTGTATTGTAGGTAGGATGAAAATCAATTAAAAAGAATGAAAACAAAATCAAAGAATTGAGTGAAAAATCGAAAACACATACACTTGTGTAAACTCACCATGGTTGTCTTTCTTTATAACAATCTCTTGTATTGAAGATAGTAAACTAATGTATCCAGCTTTTCCCAGGTCATGATGTTGTATTTATATGGTAATAGTCTAATCTTTGTTAATTGTTGTTGGTGTTTAGCCCTAAGACAAACCAAAATGGTTGAGTGCAGCTTGAGAGAAATTTGGCTGCTATTTCTAGTAGGCTGGTCGACAATGAAGAGCAGATGTGCGCAACCATTTTTGAGAAGTGGGCCGCACTACTAAAAAATTTCGGTGCACATCAGCGATAGGGGAAGATTAGGTGGTGGGGAGGTTTAAAAAAAACATTTACCGAAAAAATTTTTTTTTCTGAAAAAGATGTTTCTGATCATTTCTAAGGCACCATGAAAAAATCTCCATCAAAACGGAGAAATTCCAACTTAAGTAGGCTACCTATCTTTGACGTCCGCCAAAATTTCGAGGTAATTTTTCGTTCAGCGCGCCTTTCATAAAGTCCTACGGGCTCCACTTTACCCATGACTAACGTCGAGGCTTCTCCACAAAATCATATAATCTACTGCTTTTCAAAATTAATTAACTTCAGTCAGCGCTAACTTATAAGTATTCACTATGACAAAGTATTTGTAGACTAGTTAAAGTTGCTTTCTCATAACTTTTTTAATAATGCATATTTTTAAAATGAAATTTCAGAGATACTTTTTCGATTATGTTTGTTTTAAAAAAAAATTATTCAGAAAGAAAAGAAGCCAATGCCTTTTATAACAATTTAATAACTTGCTCACTATTAAAGTACAACACAATAATGGTAAGGTAAGAGGAACGAAGAACATGCGGGATATCATCTCTACAGGCTGCAGTCCGCAGGACTTGCTGAATGGTACCCTTCCGAAAAATTACCTTGAGCATTTTTATAGTGGTGCGGCTCGCCTGATGATGAGCTATGTCTCAGACTTCTCGAAAAAGGTTGCCCATGCCTGATCCTTATGTAATAAATGCAAAATTTTATGTGTCTGTCCGTGCGGTTTCCTGACTCATAGACTTAGTCCCCACTCTCTACAAAGGGAACATATTTGGAATCAGGGCAATATCTGGGAATGTTTCAATGTCACTTATCCACCTGCCTATAAGGCAAATTCGGATCACCCTATCACACCTTTTGTTCTTGCGACCAACAAGATGCGAAGAAGTGCAACAATGGAATTAGAAGTATCGAGGGCAAACAAGCTCGATATTGGCTAGAAAATTATAACCCATTTGGAAACTGGATGACAAGTCGTGGGAATAGTTGACATTTTTGGAGATCCTTTAAAACTTTTACATATACTTAGGTAGTAATTGGCTTGGAGTAAAATGCCTCTTAGAATAAATTTTGTTCTTGGTCAAATCTTTTCCTTCCAGACAAAAATCACGGATCATCAAATGATAGTCAGCTTCCTCAAATTTAGTGTATTTCTCAAGAAGAAAAAGTTCCTTTATATCATGAGTCAACATTTTTATTTATTTATTTCAAAAATCGGGAAAATGAAAACTTGGGTTCCCGTAAAAAGGTTACGAAAGATACAATGGAGTTTTGAACTGGACAAGTCACTAAAAATCAGTTGTACTAAAGCTAGGAAAATTGTGATGAAGTTTTGACTCGATAATTTTTGCATGATAAATTATATTTATACAAATAAAGAATTAATAATGTCATCTCATATCTTCTGTTTTTCATAGGTTGCTCGATTTTACGTTCTTCTTTAAGTCGAAAGATCAACAGCCATCTGAAGGAGCAGTCAAAAACACTTTCGTTCTCTGCTGAAGCAAGCAAAATGTTGACTTCAATTTTTTCTTCATCGTGCCTACCTATTTTATGTTGATCATAAATAATATTGTTAGAAATAATGTCAAATGATCATGAACAGATTATTGTTTCGTTTAAAAAAACTATGGCCGTTACATTCTAATAAATAAGTATGAGGTTTATAAATTGAAAAAAATAGTTTCATTAACATTATGGAAATGGTAATAGATATAATAAAGAAAATTACGAAGAATCAAAACCCGTTAGGGGCACTAAATTGTAATTATATATATATATATGTATATATATATATATATATATATATATATATATATATATATATATATATATTATTTAATTATATGTATTTATTCTATCCTAATAAATAATAATTATTCTGATAGAATAAATGGGTTAATAGAAACCAAGGTAGCAAAGATCACAAAATAACTGTGGTGTAATTCCTGTTGGTGAGGCAGAAACTCCTTGATATTTTGGGTATTTGAGTATATTTAAAAATTTAAGGAATGGAGAAAACGCATGTTATAACTGCATACTTTATTCCGACATATGTTTCGAAGAATTACAATTTATGCGATCCATAGGAATCGGCGATGTTAAAAATGTAAACTTCTCCTCAGGGAAATGCATGGGAATCATCTTAAACGTAAGACATTATATATATATATATTATATATATATATATTTTATATATATATATATATATATATATATATATATATATATATATATATATATATATAGGTGGGGGACAATGTCTTTTAACGCTGAATTGTTTCCAATGATAAAAAGAAAAGGATTCCTTGGAAATTACAATTTTTATTAACGAAGATTTTTATCATAAATTTAATGAATAATCTCGGCTAATTGAAGTTTTTCAGCTCACTATATTACACGAGACCCTTGATATTAGCACTTATTTGTCCCCTGGACTGGAAAACGTAATGGGAAAAATTTCTTAGGAAGGGGAACAACTCTGTATGACTTATCCTGAAGTATACATTGGTTTCAAATTTTGGCACAAGGCCATTAATTTTGGGACATGGATAAGTCGATTACATCGACCCCAGTGTTCAACAGGTACTTATTTTATCGATCCCGAAAGGATGAAAGGCAAAGCATTTTATCCGGTGTGCTAACGATTGCAAAAGCAGAATATATTATTGTTATAAAGTAGTTTATAATAAAGGCAGTGCATTTTATTGTTTCAGATATAATCACAGAAAGGTTTTATCTTTATCCTATAATTGTTGCAGTCATTGGACTGCGGTTATGCTGGAGCACCGGGGTCAAATAAATTGACCCCAGTACTTATCTCTTTAAGTCTGGTACTTATTTGATTTGTCACCTTTGCCTAACTGCGCTACGTTACGGAGCGGTAAACAAACCAACACTGGGTATCAAGCGATGGTGGGGGACATTGCAGGCATACATATATAGATACATACATACAACGAGCTTTGTTCATTTCCTGCCTACCAAATTCATTCGCCCGTTGGCACGAGGCAATAATAGAAGACACCCAAGGTGCACGCAGTGGGACTGAACCCCAAACGCCATGGCTGCAAACAAGCTTCTTAACCACACAACCACAGGTTTATAGAAGATTTCTAAATTATTGTGAAAATTACAACACAAAACCAGAGTGTTGTTATAATCACAAAATGATTTATATTAGAATTCTAAGAACAGTATTGATAGTCGGTGGTATTATTCTTGAAATTTCTATCATCCGTGATTAAATTTGATTGATCATTCTAATGTAGGGATCTTTTTTAAAACGGGGGCCACATTTTTCATTAATGTTTTACGTAGTGTTTTTGGTACCGAAAGACTTTCAAACTTCGTATACTTATCTATTTTGTGTTATAGAACAGAAAAATATTTTTGTATTCGAATTTATTTCATGTAAAAAATTGTCTTATTTCGATAATTTCAACCAATCACTGACGTCCATTCAGCCGATATACATTAAGTGCCGACTACATAAACAAACGATTCTTCGTTTTATTTGCTTTTTTCATTTTAAATTTGCTTTAACCCTAACCCTAACCCTAACTCTAACCCTAACCCTAACCCTAACCCTAGGGTTAGGGTTAATTGTTTCAGAATCGTTTGTTTATGTAGTCGGCGCTTAATGTATATCGGCTGAATGGACGTCAGTGATTGGGTGAAATTACAGAAATACGACAACTTTAACATGGAATAATTTATGGATTTCTTTTTTTTTTAAGAAGACTAAGAGAAAAAGATGTTTTATATGACACATTCTACCAGTGTTCCAAGTTTCAAAGTGTTTCGTTAATGAAAAATGTGGCCCCCGTTTTAAAAAAGATCCTAATGTAGAGAAACATTTAAAGATGGCAAAGAGAAAAAGTAGCGGGATATGAATGTCTCATTTCATTCATATACCATAAATAATAGTTAAAATGATTAAATTGTATTTTACGTCATTTATTAATTGTACACAACGATATCACAACTTGTAAAATTCTTGCTAAATTTGACTCAACGTTAGCAAGTTTATGGAAAAGCACGAAGTCGATTACAGTACTTGATTGGTACTTTATTTTATCGACCTTGAAACGACGAAAGGCAAAGTTGGTATTGACGGGATTTGAACTCGGAACGTAAAGAACCGTAAGAAATGTCGTTTATGAGGAGGTGCTGAAAAGTTCCTGTCGCGAAAGACCTGGCTGGAGGCCCAACCTTCCGAGTTCTTTCACAGGGCTTAGAAAAACTGAAGGACCGCTGCAATAAGTGTGAGTTTGAGAGGGGAATATGTTCAATAAAATCATAATCAACAGATCCGCCTGCATTTTCTTTTACCCAAAGCTAGAAAAATTTTCAGCAACCTCTTGTAAGTATTTTGTCTGACGTATTAACGATTCTGCTCGTAGACTTACATCACAATTTATAAAATGGTATTATAGACATGTTTAAAAAAATATCACATTTTATAAAATGCCCTAAGTAAAGCAACGAAGCAAAAGACAAATACAATATGAAATCAGTCATTTGTTAACATTTTGTAGTATATTTTCCTGTCACTTTCCCCGTGGGTTATTGGGAATACATACTACTGGCACTCCGTCGGAAGTTGAGCACTGCAGCGTGTGTTGATTTAATCCCTCCAACGAAAATGCTGGTCATTTG
The DNA here is from genome assembly GCF_046866305.1 of Octopus bimaculoides. Classification (NCBI taxonomy): domain Eukaryota; kingdom Metazoa; phylum Mollusca; class Cephalopoda; order Octopoda; family Octopodidae; genus Octopus; species Octopus bimaculoides. The sequence continues at coordinate 171,361,508 of NC_142929.1, forward strand.
CCAGAATTAGAAATTATATAAAAGACTATCGATAAAAAAATTTCCTGTAATTCGGGATGGGGTGGAAATTGCAAAATAAATAAACTTCATTGAGTTGTTTCCCTTCCCAATAAATGTTCAGCATAGCGCAGGTGAAGCTGCGCCTAGCAAAGATACACGCATAAATGTAGCGTGTAAAATATGATATATACTAGCTGAATTATCCGGTAATACCCGGAAAAGCTGGGGTTATTTCCAGTTCCCGTTCCCATGACACTGTTTCATATCCTATCCCGTTCCCGTTTTAGTTCCACTCCCATTCTTATCCCCCAATCCTAAGTCAATATATAAATTTTAGAATCAGGTGTAATTAAGCCATGAAGTATTTTATTAATTTTATGGTAATAATTTATCGCCTGAGCGAGTTGCTGCTTTGCTGTGTTGAAAGAGTCAAGTTGGGTGGAGTCCAACGCTATCGGCTCATTCCTCTTTTTCCTATTCCGAAGGAGCGTGTTTAGCGAATATAGGATTTCAGCTGAAGGAGGAACAAAGTGCCGATAGAAGTTGAAAAGTCCCGAGAAATGTCGGAGTTGACGTAACGAGGTGGGTGGAGGTAACTCCTGCAATGCCTTCACCTTGTCGGGCAGTGGCGATATGCCTTCGGGGCTGATGACGTAACCTAGGAAAGTAAAAGAAGATGCGCCGAAAACACATTTGGTAGGGTTGCTCCGCACTTGATAAGTCTTGAACTGCTCGAGCAGCTGACGTGCATGATGGAGATGTTCCTCGGGTGAGGCGCTAGCTATCAAGATGTCGTCGATGTAAGTATAGACGAAGCCTAAGTTTCGGACGACTTCGTTTATGAACCTTTGAAATGTAATGGCTGAATTCCGTAAACCAAATGGCATAGTTAGGAATTCGAATGCGCCAAAAGGAGCAGTTACGACAGTCTTTGAAATATCCTCTGGATTCACGGGAATCTGATGGTACGCCTTAACCAAGTCCGGTTTGGTAAATACCCTGCAGTTGTGGAGAGATGATGCAAAGTCCTGGTTGTGGGGTATTGGGTACCTGTCTGGCACCGTGATGGCGTTTAATCTCCTGTGTCACCAGTGAGCCGCCAGTCTCCGGAACGCTTTGGAACCATGTGAAAGGGCAACGCCCAGGGGCTATTAGAGAGGCGGATGAGTCCCAACTGGAGCATGTGGTTAAATTCCGCCTTGGCCGCCTTTAGCCTCTCCGAGAAGAGTCAGCGAAGGCGAGAGAAAACCGGAGCAGTTTTAGTTTCGATGAAATGGGTGGTGGTGTGCGTTGGAGCAGCAGTAAAACAATTTAGGTTAGTCAGCTCCGGATATGAGTTTAAGAGTGCATAGTATGGGTCGTTCGTAGCAACAATGAAAAAGACTGGACTAACTGCAGGGGTTAGTGGCCTTTTACCTAAGATAGAAAGTTCTGTGGTCACCTCCCATAAGCGCCAAGTGCGCATGTCCACAAGAAGGTGGAAGAGGTGCAAAACGTCTGTACCTAATATTGGGTAAGCGAAATCTGTGACTGTAAAAATCCACTCGAAATCAAGTCACAGATATCTGGCCGAATGTATATGTATATGTATATATATAGGGAGAATTCACAAAAAAAAAAAAAAAAAGACGAAGACAGTTGGTGTAGAAAACAAACAGATGTATTAGTATAACGCTCGAGAAGTGAAAAAGTCTTTAACGTTTCGAGCCTACGCTCTTCCACAGAAAGCAACACACACACATACACACACACACACACACATATATATATATATATATATATATATATATATATATATATATATATATAGAGAGAGAGAGAGAGAGAGAGAGAGAGAGAGAGAGAGAAAGAGTGTGTGTATAAATATTTTTGGCGAACTCTGTATACACACACACATACACACGCACACACACACACACACACACATGCACACGCGCGCACACACACACACGCACATACACACACACACAATGTGTTTGGAGGGATATATAACCCGAGTGGATACCATATTAGCTCTCAGTTAGGTTCCAGTTAACGGTTAATCGTAACGATCGGTATTTAATAATAAACGGTATGGCGAATTGTACATTCACAAAATTTATTTTATACAGCATACTGTAATGACTTACACGTGTTTCCGCTGCGGCGACTAGTCACTGTTGCAAATGTAACCTTGCAATATTGTCGTTGCAGCTTCATCAGGGTCGGTTCATCACTTCGAGGATGACCAAATGGACGGCTCTGAAGAAGCTGCACCGACAATAATGGAAGGTTGTGTTTACAACAGTGAGTAGTCGCTGCAGCGGAAACACGTGTAGGTCATTATAGTATGCTGTATATAATATTAAAATAAATTCTGTGGATGTATAAGTCTCCATACTTATTATTGATAATAATAATAATAATAATAATAATAATAATAATAATAATTATTATTATTATTATTATTATCCTTTCTACTATAGGCACAAGGCCTGAAATTTTGTGGGGAGAGGGCTAGACAATTATATCAACCCCAGTGCGTAACTGATACTTATTTTATCGACCCGAACGGATGAAAGGCCAAGTGGACCTCGGTGGAATTTGAACTCAGAACGTAATGACGGACGAAATGCCGCTAAGCATTTAGCTCGTTCGTATTTGAAATTTTATTTGTTTCCATTTTCAGTTTATTAAAAATGAAAATCTGATTACAAATGCGAACAAAATTTATAAACTTGAAATGCAAATGAAATAGAAATAACTACGAAAAGAAAAATATACTGTATAGATGCTGTGTGGTAAGAAGTTTGTTTCTAAACGACATGGTTCAGAGTGCAGTCGTATTGCATAGCAAATTAGGCAAGTGTCTTCCACAGTTGCTCTGGGTCAATCAAAGCCTTGGGAGAGAATTTGGTGGACGGAAACTGAAAGAAACTCGTCGTATACATCTATATGGGTATATCTGTGTTTGTTCCTCTAGCCATTGGCGGACACGGGGGAGGGAATCGTGCCCCCCCACCCCCTCAAGAAAAGAAGCGCATCCTTCTACATAATGTTATTACGCCACTTTCTCCTGGAAATGTAAATCCTTCTGACCTTGTATCCTCCCTTCGAAAAATTTCTGGGACATCTCCTTCTAGCTACCGATTGACGACCAGTGTCGGTGTGTTTACGTGTCCATAAATTAGCGGTTCGGCAAAAGAAACAATATAATAAGTACCGAACTAAAAAAAAAATGTACTAGGGTCTATTTGTTCAGCTAAACCCTTCAGGCGGTGTCCCAGCATTAAAAGCTAAAAGGTAGCAGTAAATCGCTTATCTCTAATAAGTTTTTGATTTAAAAAAAAAAAAAAAATTGTTTAAAAAAATGTTAATGCTGATTCTGAATGCCTGGTGTTCAAACCCTAAAACCTTTAATACCGCATTATAAAAGATAAGAAAACAGTTTTTAATCTTAATTCTTTTTGCTATATGGGCTAATAAAAAGTTTATAGAAGGATTTAAAATAGTAACGCTTAGGTAAATAAGTACTCAACTTGCACTGACGTAAGCTAAAATTCAGTAAGTTGTGATTGTGTAAGAGGAAAAAAATGTATGACTTTATAAGAAGGAAGCTTCTTCAATATCAACGGGTTCAATGTTGCTTTGAAAGGTCCTGTTTCCGCCAACTGGCACTCTAATGTGAGAAACTAATTATTCACCCGTTCAAGTAAGAGGCCGTTTTAGAGAGGGAAACGACCTAGTTTCGATTCTCGACTTAATATTTTTCGCCACAGGCAAGACGTTAGCGTTATTGAGAACGGTATTTCGTAACAATATAATTTCCTGGTTTCCAGAACTCTGAAGTTATGTTTCTACGATAAATAAATAGATGAGAATATCAGAGAATACGTACCCAAGGGATTTTCTTTGTAGTTAATTTATTTCGCTTACGTCTTACTTAAGCAGGGAATGAAATTCTTATGTAATACAAAATTTTGTCCGCCTTATAAGTTTGTGTTCAAATTCCGCCAAAGTCGACTTAGTCATTCATCCTTTCGAGAAGGATAAAATAAGAACCAGCTGAGCATTGGGGCCGGTGATATCGATCAGTATTTCCCCAACAAATTTCAGGCCTTGTGACGATAGTAGAAATATATCAATTATAATTGGGTGTAAAATCTCGTCAACCTTTTAATAGTCAGAAACTAATTTCGATTACGGTCTGTAAATATTTCTTAAGAGCAGCAACGTAACAAAATGCATAAACATCTGAAACCTTGAACCAAGTCAAAATATATCAGTGTTTCATTTATTTATGCAATCATTTCATATGTGTGTGTGTGTGTGTGTGTGTGTGTGTGTGTGTGTGTGTAATATATATGTTTATATATATTTATGTATGTATGTATGTATATATATATATATATATATATATATATATATATATATATATATATATATATATATATATATACATACATACATACATACCTATATATATATTCATGTTGTACACGTTTCATGACGTCCTGTGCCCACATATACATATATATATATGTGTATAGATGTAAGTATGTACATATACACATGTATATATGCATATATATATGCATATATATATATATATGGGAGAATATACAAATAATAACAACAGACGAGGACAGGTGGTGTAAATAACAAAAGTATATATTAGTATGACGCTCGGGAATACGGAAAGACTTTGACGTTTCGAGCTACGCTCTTCAACAGAAAGAATACGGAGACAAGGAGAAAAACACGGAGAAAAAAAATTGAATAGTGTTCAGTCATATATATATATATATATATATATATATATATATATATATATATATGCATATATACATGTGTATATGTACATACTTACACCTATACACATATATATATATGCATATGTGGGCACAGGACGTCATGAAACGTGTACAACAAAAATATACGAAGTACGAGTACATGGAATATCAACTATTTTTTTCGAACATTGAAAGACACAAATGGAAAACAAGACAAACAACATAAAAAACGACCCTTCATCAGTTGTTGGCTGTTTTCTACTCTCGTATTTCGAGCATTTAACAACAATATACGCTTCCGATAAAACAGCTGATCCTGCAAAAAAAAAAATCAAATAAAATTTGGGATTTTGCGGAGGGTCAAAATTGGTAACACAAACAGGACAGTGAAAACAAACAGGAAGGGCTGCTAAGCCTAAACGAGGTTGTGGTGGCGAATGCGTAAATCAAGCTTGGACAGGAGACAGACAAGAACACATCTTCCATGTTCCAGCTACAACGGAGAGAAAGAAACACAAGTTAGGAGAAGAAAGAAGGATGGTCATGTGGGAGCCACGTGAGCAAGGGAGGAGAAGTGAAGGAGTGTGAGTGACAGAGTAGTAGGATAGAATAGTGGGAGAAGAGGAGGTAAAAGAATAAGAGAGAGAAAAACGAAAGAGTAAAAAGATCGTATAGAGTGCGCATCAGAATTATTAAGATAAGTGTCACATATTTTTACAGATATGCTCTTTTACTCTTTTACTTGTTTCAGTCATTTGACTGCGGCCATGCTGGAGCACCGCCTTTAGTCGAGAAAATCGACCCCATGACTTATTCTTTGTAAGCCTAGTACTTATTTTATCGGTCTCTTTTTGCCGAACCGCTAAGTTACGGGGACGTAAACACACCAGCATCGGTTGTAAAGCGATGGTGGGGGGGGGGGGGACAAATACAGACACACAAACACACATACATATATATATATATATATATATATATATATATATATATATATATATATATATATATATATATATATATATATATATATATATGTATATATATATATATATATATATATATACATATATACGACGGGCTTCTTTCAGTTTCCGTCTACCAAATCCACTCACAAGGCTTTGGTCGGCCCGAGGCTATAGAAGAAGACACCTGCCCAAGGTGCCACGCAGTGGGACTGAACCCGGAACCGTGTGGTTGGTAAGCAAGCTACTTACCACACAGCCTTTCCTGCGCCTAAAATTATTATATATGTAAGAACGACCGTGCGAACCAAAGGAGAAATGGTGACGAATGGAAAACAGTAAGATTTATTGTAGCATTAAACTGTATGTCTGTGTGTGTATGAATGCGACATAATAAAACACAATATAAGACTGGCCGTCATGTAAAGAAAATAGTGTATGTGAATGTAAGAGTTACAGAGTATAGTTTAGAGTCAGTAACACGGATAAGGAAATACCAGTTCTGTTGAGGTACACAGTTAGATTGTAGGTCTGTATGTAAGAAGTTAAGGTTAAGGCAGAGCGGTCACTCGTCGTGATGTTGGGGCTTCTATGCCGGGCCGGATTCTTGAATACAGATGTTCTTCGCAGGCTGAGTTCGGGCTGTTAATTTCGTGGTGAGCAAATCACACAAACAAGGTTGAGAAGCTGCGGTGGCTGTTTGGTAGCTGTTGGTAGCTTGTGTACGTGTCGAAGTCATGTTGACGCTGGCGGCGATGCTGGTAGTCGTAGTTGAAGTGGTTGTTGATGTCGTCGCTGGAACTGGCTGGCTGGTTGGTGCTGTGTTACGCGTGTGTGGTCAAACGACCAGATCCTACAAGATCTGAGCCGCAACGAATTGACGGGTATCTAGCAGGCTATTTATAGATACAGATCGGCTCCAGAGAAGCATCAGAAGAACACTCTCACGTGACCTTATTAGGGGCTACGGTTGGTCGATTTGCGTCCTAGGGTGAACGGACTGGAGATAATTTACCCGCGGAAAGAATAGTCAGTCAGGTGATGACAGGGAAAGAGTTGCTTTCTACTACGCTCGCCTGTTAATATATATACTAGTGAGAGAAGTGTTCACTACATATATATATATAAAAGCATCCACCTTTCCATGTTCACTTGCATCAGACGAATTTTTGTATGGTCAGATGCCTTTGCTGTTACCAACCTTCATCTATTTCCAGATAATATTTCGCCGTGCCCATTCACGTTGACATGACCGATTGGAAATGAATACCTCTTGCATACCAGTGACACTTGCTTATTACCGTTGTCTCATGTCAAGGCAAGGAGACAGTAAAACAAACGAACACACACACACACACACACACACACACACACACACACACACACACACACACACAATTGTGTGAATGTGTGTGCGCGCGCATATTTTA
>NC_142929.1:171373671-171438671 GCF_046866305.1 Octopus bimaculoides
GTCAGTTCTTCAGTCTGAAGATAACTTCTGCTCCACTGTTTTACTTGAGGACCTGCAAGAGTGAAAAGTGGCATGGGTACTGCCTTTGCCCCTTGACATAAGTTGTAAAAAAAAAAAAATGTGGCTATGTGGTAAGAAGCTTGCTTCCCAACCTTGGGCTGACCAAAGCTTTGTGAATGGTTTTGGTAGACAGTAAATGAAGGAAGTCCGTCATATATATATAAAATTCAAATTACGATAAACGTAAACAAACAAACGAAGTTTGCTTTTAGAAGCGTTGAGATGTCTTAGAAAGTTAAAGAAGTGATTTTAAATTCTCAATCGCAGGATAATGCTAATAATATAGCCTGAACAGGATAAACTACCCCTATTTTGCAGAAAGAAGTGTAGGTGATTAGCTATGATATATATATATATATATATATATATATATATATATATATATATATATATATATATATATATATATATATATATATAGATATATATATATATATATATATATAGATATATATATATATATATATATATATATATAGATATATATATATATATATATATATATATATATAGATATATATATATATATATATATATATATATATATATATATAGATATATATATAGATATATATATATAGATATATATATAGATATATATATATATATATAGAGCGTGGCCGTTGCCAGTACCGCCTGACTGGCTCCTGTAGGATTTTCGAGCGAGATCGTTGCCAGTGCCCCTGGACTGGCTTGTGCGGGTGGCACATAAAAGACACCATTTCGAGCGTGGCCGTTTTCGTGCGGGTGACACGTAAAAGCACCCACTACACTCTCTGAGTGGTTGGCGTTAGGAAGGGCATCCAGCTGTAGAAACTCTGCCAAATCAGACTGGAGCCTGGTGTTGCCATCCGGTTTCACCAGTCCTCAGTCAAATCGTCCAACCCATGCTAGCATGGAAAGCGGACGTTAAACGATGATGATGATGATGATGATGATAGATGTGTATATCTGTGTGTCTGTTTTTGCCCCCACCCCATCACCACTTGACAAATGGTGTTGGTGTGTTTATGCCCCTGTAACTTATGAGTTCGATAGAATAAGCACTAGGCTGAAAAAATAAATCCTGGGGTCGATTTGTTCAACTAAAAACCCTTCAAAATAGTGCTCCAGCATGACTGCAGTCAGATGACTGAAACTAGTAAAAGAATAAAATACATATTTCTTTTTTTGAATGGTGAAGCTTGAAGCAGATAAAGCTATAAATAATAGCATGTAAATATTGGGTTTAAAAATCCTTTGGATAGAAAAGGTGAATGAAAATTTATATACAGGGTGTGATGGGTAAATTGTTGCCATTTTATATTTATAATTTTGCGCATGCCCATTGTTTGTTTTTGATTTTGTCAACTACACAATATAGTAAGGTCAGTTGGGCATCATCTGTGAGAAAACAGCACCGTGACACAATTCACTCTGCTAGAAATTTGGAAACAACATGCTGTATTGCTTGGTATTCGCACCGGAAGCTCCAATACAAACATTTCAGAGTGTTTGGGTGTCAATCTGAGGACATCTGGGAGTGATAAATATCAAACATCCAGTCAACATCACAGTGTTTGGAGTGATCACTAGTGATGGCGATGTAATGCCTCCATTCACCTTCCCACTTGGCCTCACACTCAACATGGAGGCCCTGGGTGAAGAGGGTGGCTGCTGGAAGACCCTATGTCTGGCAACAGGACTCTGCACCATGCCACACAAGCAGGAGAACCCAGTCATGGATGTCAGACAATTTCTGCAACCACATCACCCCTAACGTCTGGCTACCTAACTCCCCAAACTGCAACTCCCTTGATTGTTATGTGTGAGGCACAGTTGAGTGTGAAACCAACAAAACTCCTTGTAACACCGAAGATGAACTGACGACAAGGATTATGGCAGCATTCACCAATTTAAACAAGGAGACCGTTCTGCAAGAGATTCCGAAGTTGTCTGGAGGCTGTGGTTGAAGCCAATGGCAATTTTATTGAATGAATTTACTCTTTAGTATTTCAAGATATTTTTATGTAATTTTGGTAAATATATCTGTTAAAATGAGATGTCAGTGTTATTTCCATTTTTGCATAATTTAGACGACAATATATTTACTGCACCCTGTATGTATATATATATATATATATATATATATCTCACCATCATCATCATTTAACGTCCGCTTTCCATGCTAGCATGGGTTGGATGATTTGACTGAGGACTGGCAAGCCAGAAGGCTGCACCAGGCTCCAATCTGATCTGGCAGAGTTTCTACAGCTGGATGCCCTGCCCTTCCTAATGCCAATATATATATATATATATATATGACCAGAAATAATTTTTGTTTCTTTTTATGGAAACAAAAGGGTTTATAGGACAACAAAAAAGAAGTGCTCAAATGTAAATGAGACAAAGATAAAGAGAAATTAAAACATCAAATTTGAGTCAACGACTTTATATATAACACCATATATATGATCAAATGTTTGAAGTATGGGTGTTATATATATAAAGTTGTTGACTCGAATTTGATGTTTGTTCTATGATTAATGTTTCTTGATATATATTCATACGGCTCAGAGGGGAGAGAGGGGGAACTCTTATGGAATATTCTCTGCTCTCTCCTCTGCAGCACTTATACTCCCTGCCACTGTTTCTCAGTGCATCTCCAACACCATCTATTTCTTTCTCTCGCACACTCCGATGTCTCTCTGTCTTTCTCTCTAACTCTATCTCTCCTCGTTTTTCCTTCTGGGGTAGCCAAGTATGTCCTCTTTAGTAAGACACCTATCTCTGTCCCTGTATTATACTCTAACCTCTCACTTGGCACAAAGCTACTCCCCTTGATTCTACTCCCACTCCCAGGTTTTTGTCCTGCAATTTACTTCACAACCCCATTGTGTTGTTGCCATGTAAAAAGTACCAGTGCTAATGTCACATAAAAAAAACTACCCAGTACACTCTGTAAGGTCATTGGCATTTGAAGGGCATCCAGCCATTAAACCTGTGCCAAAGTAGATAATGGTGCTATTGCAGCTCTCTCTGGTTTGCCAGCTCTTGTTAAACCATCTAACCCATGCCAGCATGGGAAACAGATGTTAAATAATGATACTTGTGTGTGAGATATACATCTATCTATCTGTCTGTCTGCCCATCCATCCGTCCGTCCATCTATCTATCTATGAAGGGTAAAGACCTCCTTCAGTCACGAGTGACCATGGGATTATACCTAGTAAGTTCCCCTCCGAGGCACAAGTCCGAGCAAGGTTGTTTGTGGAAGACCAGCAGTCTCCAGTGTATATCAGCCTCCCCTCTCCGTGCCACCTATGTTATCTAAAGGAAAAGCAAACACCGATACAGCTTGGCACCAGTGACGTTGCAACTCATTTCTATAGCTGAGCGAACTGGAGTGACATGAAATAGTGTCTTGATGTCTTGCTCAAGAACACAACACACAGTCTGGTCTGGGAATTGAACCGACTACCTTGTGATTGTGAGCCTGATGCTTTAACCACTGAGTCATGCGCCTTCATACACACATATATATCCCTTTGTTCATTTTACATCCGGTGTTTTCTTTCCTTGTATGGGTTGGGTTGAATACTATTTCATTTACAGCTGAATGCCTTTTCTGTTACCTACTCTTCTTTGTTTCTCAAGTAAAAGTTTTATTTTATTTTATGTTTATTCGAGAATGCAGAGCTACAATGGTATCATGGTATCGCTGAAATGGTATCATGCGAGGTGCAGAATGTAAAAATTTACATGCATACACACAAACACACACAACAAGCTTCCATGCAATTTCCATTCATGAGGCTCCCATTGCCTCATGGATAAAGTTGAAGACACTTAGCCAAAGTACCACATAAATATGAAGTGAACTTACCTCACACAACCTCTTTCTGTGTGTGTGTGTGTGTGTGTTCATACATACATATTTATATATATATATAATATAATTAAAATTCAGTTGAATTAGGTACTTAAACTGAGGCACCTTGCCAGTTCAGTATAGCCCGCACAGCTCCAAGTTAGCTGAACAAAATGTAAATAAGTAAATGTTCAAATGGTGCTTTTTCTACTTGCCATGATTGTTTATTTCTAGAATAATACTGTAAAGTAAGTGTGAGAGGCCAGATCTGGTTAGTCTGAACATAAAACTGGTAGAATATTTTGGTTGGATATGGCCAGTTTAACTCTTTTATTACTAACCCGGCTGAAACTGGCTCTGGCTCTGTAGTATAAATGTCTTGTTTTTATAAGTTTTGAATTAAAATCTTCCACCAAACCTAAGTCACAATTTATGTTCCTAACACTAGCTTAATGATAACGAAGTTATTTTACTAAATTCTTTGTTATATTTAAAATAATTAAAAGAAACACAGAGCATCTCAAAATAGATACAGTAACTAAAGGGGTAAAGTGATCTGAATCAAAACTTTCTGTTGTCTTTATGGTACACATATTGAATGATACAATATCATTTGAATGATACAACAACAGCCACCTTGCAAACATTTAATAGGAACATTTAATTTCACTGTACAAGTAATATTCAGGTTGGTCATGAATTAGGAAATTTCCAGAAGTCAACACGATTAAAAGAATAATTCTGTAGCATTTATAAATAGTTGATTACAAAAGGTCAGTACTGAAGCTTGCCATGACAGGAGAAAATATATATATTAGATACATATTGGCCAACTACAATGGCATATCCTGGTTGAGCAGGAATCATTAAAATGACTATTGTAAATGGCATGTGAGTGTCTGGAGCTGGATTATGGGTTGTCACACACTGAAGGGTGGTGCTAAAACCAAACCTTTATATGACCCTTGTACCGTGATGTTCCAGAATGATTTAAGATGATCTATCACATGAAGTCTGGTTGCTGATTGGTTCAATAACTTGACCACTCATGTGAACAAGGTTGCGCTATGTTGTGACTTAAACTTTACAATCTGGTAACTCGGTTTTGAGTCTTGTTAGACTTTCATTAAAATTCTGTTAATTTATGTTACAAACACCAACTTAATAATGACAGTTATTTTTCTAAATTTTTCATTATTTTCTAAATTTTTCATTATTTTCTAAATTGAAACAAGCACATTGCATTTCAATAGATGTAAAGTAAGAAAAAGGTTAAATATTTCTATTTTGTACTATCTACGGCGGTACATATTGTACTATCTACAGCGGTACATATTCTAAAATTGGAACGATACAGAGAAGATTAGCATGGCCCCTGCGCAAGGATGACACACAAATTCGTGAAGTGTTCCATATTTTCCATAGGCGCACGAGTGGCTGTGTGGTAAGTAGCTTGCTTACGAACCACATAGTTCTGGGTTCAGTCCCACTGCGTGGCACCTTGGGCAAGTGTCTTCTACTATAGCCTCGGGCTGACCAAAAGCCTTGTGAGTGGATTTGGTAGACGGAAACTGAAAGAAGCCCGTCGTATATATATATATATATATGTGTGTGTGTGTGTGTTTGTATGTCTGTGTTTGTCCCTACAACATCACTTGACAACTGATGCTGGTGTATTTACATCCCCGTAACTTAACGGTTCGGCAAAAGATACAGATAGAATAAGTACCAGGCACAAAAAAGAATAAGTCCTGGGGTCGATTTGCTCGACTAAAGGCGGTGCTCCAGCATGGCCGCAACCAAATGACTGAAACAACTAAAAGAATAAAAGAACAGAATATAACTCACATATATCATGTTCTTTTTTTTGTTTCAACATGTATCAGCCATAAATGTATTAAATGCCTATATCAATATTGTCATCTTTATTGCATATACATAGACGGGAGACAATGATCTTGGAGTCTTGTTGCTTTTCCCATATCACTTGGGTTACATTGCGGTTAAGCTTTCTCATAACTTTTGAAGATAATCATTAGAATTGTGTCAGCATGTGTAAGATTGGAAACATCAGCAAAATATCTGTTTGTTGTTCTTTAATCTAAAGTAGACTAATGTTTTAGGTGATGGGGGGGGGTCTCTGTTTTTTTCAGTGAAGAAAATTTCACACATGCATGCGCGTGCGCGCACACACACACACACACACACACACACACACACACACACACACACACACACACACACATACATACATACTAACATACATACTAACATACATACACACATACACACACTAACACGCATATACACACACACACTAACACACACTAACACATACATACTAACATACATACACACATACACACACTAACACGCATATACACACACACTAACACACACACACACATGGACTAGCACACACACACATACACACGCACAGACTAACACACACACGGACCAACATACACACACACACTCACGGACCAACACACGTGGACTAACACACACATACACATGGACTAACACACATACACACGGACTAACACACAAATACACACGGACTAACACACACGTACACACGGACTAACACACACGTACACATGGACTAACACACATGTACACACGGACTAACACACACATACACTAATACTCAGACACTAACACACACACTGTTTTTTTTTTTTTTTTTTTTCAGAAAATAAAATTTCTCACTTGCAAGCATGTGTATGCATGCACATACTAACACACACATGTGTATGTGTGTGTGCGCCAGTAATCTTTATTATTTCAGCTGATATCAAGAACACCACTAGATTGACAAAGAAACCTTCAACTTGATTGCTCTGCTTGCTAGAAATAACATGCAAAAAACCTCAATCACTGTTCTATAACCATTCTATTTCTTGTTGTTTAACCACGTATCAGCTCAAATCCTGCTAACCTATGATAAAAGACATTCTAGCCTTGACCTTTCTGTATTTTTTGTATATTCAATATGACATTAAATTAGGTTTTCTTTTTTTCTTTTCAAAAAAATAATGTGATTTTAATGAAGTTTGGCAGCTATTTCTAACAAGCTCAGCAACTGTTTAGAAACTGGAGCCCTCTTATTGGTTCATTCCTTTGTATTTAATGCTGTCTCGCAGCCACCCCACTTTCTTTTTATGTTAAGAAAGGAAAAGTGCACATATGAAACAGAAGAAGAATGTTGGAATCTGATATATATGTAATATATATGTATGCATGTGTGTGCATGTATATGTGTGTATGCATGTCTGTGTATACACACACATATATGTATATATATATATATATATATATATATATATAATATGTATGTATACACACACACACACATCTGTTTATGTGTATATTTATATATATATATATATATGTGCGTATGTGTATATTTATATATGTGTGTGTGTATATATATATATACATGTGTATGTGTGTATATCTATGTATATATATATATATATATATATATATATATATACATATATATAATGTGTGTATGCTTATGTATGTATGTATATATCTATGTATGTATATATCTATATATATATATTTATATATATATATATATTTTTTTTTTGTATGTATAATGTAATAGTTTAGGGAAAAAAAACCATTGGCTTCATATCTAGCGTGAACTAGATATCTCTTCTGTTTCTCTAAACTAACCGTTCTCTGCAAAGAATATTTTTTTAAACACAAGAATGCTGGTGATAGTTCAAGAAATATTCCTCTTAAAAAATTATGGCCTAGTGAGTTGTCTTGCTTCACTTGATAGCAAGGTTTTCCAATTTTGAAGTAAAACTCCCCACGGCTATATATATCTTTCTGCCATACACAATTTACATAGTCTTGTTCCATTGCGATCAGATCCACAAGTTTCCAGTAATTCCCACCTGATGTTGAAGGGCGTATGATCATCCTTTAGGCGCCGTATGTATGCTGCAAGTGTTGTTGTGTTACATCTTGGTTGAATAGTAGCATTTTCCTAGCTTGCATAATTATATCTATTTCTCTATCACTTATGTTGGTAATTTGTCTAGCATATACTAACACCTTATCAAGTAACATTTTCGATATCGATGGATAAAAGCCTACTATATCGAATTCTATGAACTTAGCTCTAAAAGTGTTTCGTTTGGTCTCAAACCAATGTAACACCTTGTGTGTGTTACGCCATAAAGAGAAATTAGATACCTTCCTTGTGTCTTTATTAACTCTTCTTAAGATGTGTTTACTCACCAGTCCGATTTCGGACTTGGCAGGGTTAATCAGGTGGCATTTAATGTTGGAAGCGAAGTTCGGTTTGTGATGCTTGATTGTTATAAATGCATTACGTTTAGCTAGTATTTCTACCCTGTTGGCAATGTCCAGGTCGGTGGCTATTCGCTTTGCCTCATAATTGATGTTAACATAGGTATGTAGTGCAACCCACAGATCTTCATTCAGGGTCCCGGAGAGATGTAACACAACAACACTCGCAGCATACATACGGCGCCTAAAGGATGATCATACGCCCTTTAACATCAGGTGGGAATTACTGGAAAGTTGTGGACCCTATTGCAATGGAACAAGAGTGTGTAAATTGTGTATGGCAGAGAAATATATAATACTTATGAACTCACATGAGCCAGGAGGCTACCTGAACTCCAGGACAGAAGCTGTTGGGAGTCGTCCACATTTTCGGAAATTTTTACTGTAAAATTGGAAAACCTTACTATCAAGTGAAGCAAGACAACTCGTCCAGCCATAATTTTTTAAGAGGAATATTTCTTGAACTATCACCAGCGTTCTTGTGTTTAAAAAAATATTCTTTGCAGAGAATGGTTATTGTTTAGAGAAACTGAAGAGATATCTAGTTCACGCTACATATGAAACCAATGGTTATTTTCTAAACTATTATGTTACACATACAAAAATAAACAACTGCCCTATATTTTGTAGGGTATGCTCTTCTCCTGATTTATGAATATATATATATATATATATATATATATATATATATATATATATATATATATATAAATATATATATATATTAAATTCAAATTACGATGAACATAAACAGGTGTGAGTTTGAGTCTCATAGCTGGCCGCCTACACTTTTTTCTGCCATTCTCATGCAAGAGAACCCATATATATATATATATATATATATATACATGTATGCATATGTATGTCTGTGTGTGTGTGTATATATATATATATATATATATATATATAATATATATATACACACACATATATCTATACAAGAGTAAGCACATAAATGTGAAACAAGGTGGAAAAAATATTTATATATATATGTATGTATGCACGTGTGTGTGTATGAGAGTGTGGGTGGAAAAATATAAAGAGTGATGTCTTAAGAAAATATGAATTAGCAAAAATAGAATGTACATGTGGCGAGGATAGTAATTGCCAGAGTAATTGATCTGGGGATATTCATCTCATATTTTTTTGATAGTGGGTTGATGGGACATTAAAGATATGGTATTATTTAGGTGGATAGGAGGGAAGGCTGAAATTTGTGATTTTCTTTTATTTTTTCTTGCAAAAATGTTTGGTAGTAGACACATATGTGCACTGTAAGAGGAAAAACATTATCCTAATTAAAATAAGGTTAGGCTTTGCATATTATTTATAATAATGTTAGTCTTGGATCATTATGGGAATATTAGCAGGAAAATTGACAGAATGTGATATAGTAGTGTGTGTTGTTGGCACTCCGTCGCTTATGACGTCGAGGGTTCCAGTTGATCCGATCAACGGAACAGCCTGCTCGTGAAATTAACATGCAAGTGGCTGAGCACTCCACAGACACGTGTACTCTTAACGTAGTTCTTGGGGATATTCATCGTGACACAGTGTGACAAGGCTGACCCTTTGAATTACAGGCACAATAGAAACAGGAAATAGGAGTGAGAGAAAGTTGTGGTGAAAGAGTACAGCAGGGTTCGCCACCATCCCCTGCTGGAGCCTCGTGGAGCTTTAGGTGTTTTCGCCCAATAAATACAACGCCCGGTCTGGGGATTGAAACCGCGATCCTATGACCACGAGTCCGCTGCCCTAACCACTGGGCCATTGCGCCTCCAGTAGTGTGTGTACCAAATAGGAATCAATCTGGTTGTTGTTTAACCCATGGTCAGCAGCTCTGTTTTAGCAGATCTGTGATCAGACATTCAGCTGTAACTGACATTTTCCAGATATAATGTATCTAAGACCATATTATTCAGTGAAGTGTCCGTTTTTTTTTTGTTAAGGGACAGTAAGCTGTTCTCTTTATTATTTTGCAAACATATTTGGTTTTTTTTTTTTTGCAAGGTTAAGTCCTTATTGACTTGCAATGTACTTTTAATTGTTTTCTTATTTGGCAAAAAAATTAGATGTACTTGCATAACCAGACAAGCTTACACACTACAGGCTTCGTTCAAGGTTTTGGTCTTCTTGGGGGCTATAACAGAAGACTTCTGCCTAAGTTGCTGTGTGGTAGGACTGAACCCAAAATCACATGGTTGGGAAGCAAGCTTTTTAGCTGTACAGCCATGCTTGCAAGAAAAGTTACATGTATTTCCTTTAGCTCATTTCAATTTTTAATCATGGAAATTACAAATGGCCAAATATTTTGCAATTCTCTATTCATATCATCATCATCATTGCTTAACGTCCGCTTTCCATGCTAGCATGTGTTGGACGATTTGACTGATGACTGGTGAACCAGATGGCTACACCAGGCTCCAAACTGATTTGGCAGAGTTTCTACAGCTGGATGCCCTTCCTAACACCAACCACTCCGAGAGTGTAGTGGGTGCTTTTACGTGCCGCCGGCACGAAGGCCAGTCAGGCGGTTAAAAAAAGAATAAGAATCCCCTCTGATGATGGTCTACACAGGCTTGTGTTTGTTTATGTGTCATTGCCAAGGTCCAGTATAACTGAAATTTAGCTGCAGTAGTTAGCTTGGCTGTTAACAAGTATCACATTTCCTCCTTAAGTGAATAAATTTCACAAAGTAAATTTTTAATTACTTAAAATTATCTCTCTTTTGTTTTGGGTGTTAGTAAGAGTTACTACCAAGTTTTCATTTTTTGTTCTCACAGAAGTGAGATGTCGATTACTTGTGTAATTTATGCGTGCATCATTGAGTATGTCACTCTTGAATGTATCTCTGAATTCACATTAGTGACCCACTTGAGCTCATTGTTTTTAAATTATGAAACCATTCAGTTCACAAGGATAATTTGATCTTATAGTTTTAATGAGTTGACTAATAGATGTAAGTAAAATGATCTACATTGCTCATATACATACTTACAAATATATATTCATAAATGACTTTACTTCATTATAGAAATATATATATATATATGCGTGTGTGTGCGGATCTACTTTTGCATACTGATGTGCACATATGCAGCTTTGTGAGGTTTGCAGGAGTTTGGCATGTTTAAAGCCACTGCCATAAGCACAGATCTTTTACTCCTTAGAATTTAAACCAACCATATCTGGCTAAAATGTTTCTCCTGTTTTATGTTCAAACTGGCCAGATCTGGCCTCTCACACCAATCCTACAATATCATATTAAAAACTAACAGCTATCTCATCAGTACCTCAAAGTTACAAGATAATGCATGATTAATTCAAAACAATGTCAATAAATAAGCATTACTTTTGACAGAATAAGGTGAATGCTAATGGGTTAAATAAGTGATTGTTTCTCTTAGAAACTAGTAGACAGTACTCCCACCATCTCTCTGTCATTCCCTCCCCATCTCTCCCATACTCCACTCTCTCTCATACTCCCCATCTCTCTCATACTCCCCATCTCTCTCATACTCCACTCTCTCTCATACTCCACTCTATCTCATACTCCACTCTATCTCATACTCCACTCTATCTCATACTCCACTCTATCTCATACTCCACTCTATCTCATACTCCACTCTATCTCATGCTCCACTCTATCTCATGCTCCACTCTATCTCATGCTCCACTCTATCTCATGCTCCACTCTATCTCATGCTCCACTCTATCTCATGCTCCACTCTATCTCATGCTCCACCCTATCTCATGCTCCACTCTATCTCATGCTCCACTCTATCTCATGCTCCACTCTATCTCATGCTCCACTCTATCTCATGCTCCACTCTATCTCATGCTCCACTCTATCTCATGCTCCACTCTATCTCATGCTCCACTCTATCTCATGCTCCACTCTATCTCATGCTCCACTCTATCTCATGCTCCACTCTATCTCATGCTCCACTCTATCTCATGCTCCACTCTATCTCATGCTCCACTCTATCTCATGCTCCACTCTATCTCATGCTCCACTCTATCTCATGCTCCACTCTATCTCATGCTCCACTCTATCTCATGCTCCACTCTATCTCATGCTCCACTCTATCTCATGCTCCACTCTATCTCATGCTCCACTCTATCTCATGCTCCACTCTATCTCATGCTCCACTCTATCTCATGCTCCACTCTATCTCATGCTCCACTCTATCTCATGCTCCACTCTATCTCATGCTCCACTCTATCTCATGCTCCACTCTATCTCATGCTCCACTCTATCTCATGCTCCACTCTACCTCATGCTCCACTCTACCTCATGCTCCACTCTACCTCATGCTCCACTCTACCTCATGCTCCACTCTACCTCATGCTCCACTCTACCTCATGCTCCACTCTACCTCATGCTCCACTCTACCCCATGCTCCACTCTACCCCATGCTCCACTCTATCCCATGCTCCACTCTATCCCATGCTCCACTCTATCCCATGCTCCACTCTATCCCATGCTCCACTCTATCCCATGCTCCACTCTATCTCATACTCCACTCTCTCTCATTCCCCTTCCTTCTCTCTCATCCTCTATACATTCTCCCCCCTCCCTCATCACCCCCCTTCCCTCATCCCCCCCTCATCACTCTCTCTCCTATTGTCCTTCAGTTATATGGGCCCTCTCTTGCCCCCTTTTGTCTTGTAAGCTGCAAGGTGACCTCACTAGTGCTCGTGCGTAAATAAAAAGAGCGCTCTGTACATTTTGTAAAGCAGTTGGCATTAGGAAGGGCATCCAGCTATAGAAACCGTGCCAAAACAGACATTACAGCATGGTATAGTCCTCTCTTTGGATTCTGTTGAACTGTCCAACCCATGCCAACAAGGAGGGCAGATGTTAAATGATGATTTTGTGTGTGTGTGTGTGTGTGTGTGTGTGTGTATACATTGTTATTGTTCTTCAGTCTCAGACCCACCCTGATCAAGGTGACAAATGATCAAAGGAATTGTAGCTGTACCCATCCCATCTTTTCTGGGACAGTGTCGTTCAATGCTTCCTTCTCTTCCTTTAAGATAGTAGGGTCTGCTTGAGAGGGATTTTGCTGCTGTTTTCAGGAAGCTGAGCGATCATGTTGAAGAACTTCTGTTGATTCATATACATTTCCCATGAGTAAGGTTGTATTTCAACATTTGAAATTTATAGAACTCTGTGTGTGTGTATTGTCATCATCACATCTGCTTTTCCATACTTGCATGTATGTATGTGTGTGTGTAAATACATACAAGAGTGTGTTTGGGTATCTAAGGTATGTGTGTGTGTGTGTGTGTGTGTGTGTGTGTGTCCACGTAGGCAAGGTCAGCTGATCTCATCCTTCATTGCTCATGAATAGTGAAACAGGAAATACAGTAGTTATTTACTCTTTTATAGCATTTATCTCAGTCCTCTCCGATGAAATGTAATAGGGATTTATATCTTCTTTCTCTTCTACTAATAAATAAACCAAATGACAAACACACTTGGTATAATGGAGGGTTAGGAAATATATCCCTGAAACACTGAGGACACACACACACGTACACACACCCTGTTTAATGTTTTTGTTTCTTTTCTCCTTACTTTTTTTGCATTCTTTTTTCATTGCCACCAGTATGGTTTCTTTTTTCTTTTCTTTTTGTATTCATAAATTTATGAATTTACATCCTCCTACGTATAAAATAGAAATAGGAAAAAAAAAAGACCAACACTTTATTTTGCAGAATTGTTAGAGCCTCGCACAAATTGCTTTGCAAGTAATTGTTTTGGCTCTTTAGGTTCTGAGTTCAAATCCTGCTGAGGTCAACTTCGCCTTTCATCCTTTGAGAGGTCAACAGTCAAGTGCTGGGCTTAATGGTATTGATTAACCCCTCAAAATTACTGGACTTGTGCTTAAATTAGAAAGAATTATTATTATTATTATTAATGATAATAATAATAAACAAGGTAGTGAGTTGGTAGAATTGTATTTCACTGTTCTTACATTCTGAGTTCAAATTCAACTGAGGTCAGCTTTGCCTTTCATCCTTTCGGGGTTGATAAAATAAGTACCAGTTGAGTAAGAAGGTTGATGTAATAGACTTACCTCCTCTCCCCAAATTTCAGGCATTCTGCCTATAGTAGAAAGGGTTATTATTATTATTGTGTGAGAGAGCAGCATTGCCATCAAATGATGCTGGGGTACAAATATACGAAGCCCAATGTACCCCTCATGACTACCTGCCTAATAAGAGTACACTAGGCATGTGCATTACAACATGGTGATCTCATATCAAGATAAACAGTGTAGGTGGGGTCCAGTTAGAAAATATTCTTCAGGTAGAGTAGCCCATCCTGCTCAAAAGGTTCCTGAATAAGATTTGTTTAAGGATGATGAACAAAGCACCCATGTTTCCAGAGGTGAATTATTCAAACCCTAAAGAATTCCTCTCATCACATGGCTATGATGCTCCCCCACTACTCCTGCTTGTGATCAGAGATGCACATATTGTTAGCCACTAAGGGACATATTCAACTGGTTGTGATCAAGTGACTGACATGCAAATTTGTGGTATTGAGCAGAATATTTGTTGTAGGCCATCTTTTACACCAAGACAAAATATGTACATGATAACACTAATGTACAAGATTAAACATTTTGACAGAAGAAAGAGCTTGTGAAATTTGGCCATATACTTAACTAATATATATTTTATTGTTCCTAGAGAGATGTAAAGTTGACCTTTGTGGGATTTGCACTCAGAAAGCAGTGGGATGTATTTAAATAATCTATACTACTCTAGGCACAAGGCCCGAAATTTTTGGGGAGGGGGCCAGTCGATTAGATCGACCCCAGTACGCAACTGGTACTTAATTTATTGACCCCGAAAGGATGAAAGGCAAAGTCGACCTCGGTGGAATTTGAACTCAGAATGTAAAGACGCACAAAATACCGCTAAGCATTTCGCCCACCGTGCTAATGTTTCTGCCTGCTTGCCACCTTAATGTAACTAAATGTTCTTTTCTTTTCTACTCTAGACACAAGGCCCAAAATTTTTTGGGAGGGAGCCAGTCGATTAGGTCGATCCCAGTGTGCAACTGGTACTTAATTTATCGCCCCCCCCCCCGAAAAGATGAAAGGCAGAAAACATTTCGTCTTGCATGCTAACATTCCTACCAGCTTGCCGCCTTGATGTAACTAAATATTGCAAGGTTTTTCTTTTATCTGGAACTGCATTCATTGTACCACTCATGCATGAAATGAAAACATTATAAAGATGAATCATAAAATAGTGAAAATGTAATGTAAAGCATTTTGTTATAAAATATTACAAGTGGCATAATGATACAATGTATTAAAGATACAATACAATTGCTAAAGGGGGTTATAGTTACACAGAACACATTTAGGTACTCCGCAAAATTCCAATTACTATCAGTAACGGAGTCAAGTATTTTTGTCAATTGTAAATCTACAAGCAAAACTAGAACATTGAACCTCACTAAACTTGCTACTTTCATAACATTTACAGGAGGTCAGGACTTCTCCCTCTGTCCTCACTTTCTACTTCAAGCATAATTGAAAGAAAACAATTAGGGCTTTGTTAAAGAAGGAAATGCATGACCTCAATTTTCCAACTTTATCCATCACACTACCTTTTTTTTTACTATATGTAGCCATTAGGCACATCAGACACATAAAAATGATTGTTTCTGATGAGCACAAAGTTAGAAATTTGAAACGGGGGAGAAGTCAATTATATTGACCTCAGTACTAGGTTAGTCCTTTAATTACCAACCCTGGTAGGATGAAAGGCAAAGTTGATCGCAATAGGATTTGAACTCAGACTGTAAAGATCCTGAACAGAAATCACAAGGCACTTTGTTTAATGCTTTACTAATTCTGGTGATTATGATTTCTAACATAGGCACAAAGTCACAAATTTGTGGGAGGGAACAGTTGATTAAACTGCTCCAGTTTCTTGGCTGATATTTTATCTACCCAGATAGGATGAAAAGCAAAGCCAACTTCATAGGGATGGAATTCCTATAGAGGTAACTAAATACTACAAAAAATGTCATCCAATGTTCTATTTTTACCAGTATACCACCCTTAATAATAATCTTTTTCTTTTGTATCACCCTGTTTAATGGACTTCACTTTAGAGAGAGAGAGAGAGAGAGAGAGTGTGAGTTAGAGTACATGTATATGTGAGTGAAAGATTGAATATATGTTCTGTTGTGTTGGTAGTAATACATACATTATGTAATGGGAGAGAGATGACTGTTGTGCCAACTGTAGACCAGTACGTCCCTTCACCTGTTGTCATTGTTACATGGTTGGGTGGGCATTTGGGCCCTACATAACCAGTTCACCTAGTAATAATAATTCCTTTTGTTATAAGCAGAAGGCAACAATTTTGAGGAAAGAGGATGAGTTGATTATATCAACTCCAGTACTTGAATGGTACTTTATTTTATTGGTCCTGGAAGAATGAAAGGCAAAGTCTATCTTGGCAGCATTTGAGCTCAGTACATAAATTAATGATACTTCTTTCTACTATAAGCACAAGGCCTGAAATTTGGTGGGAGGAGGTAGTTGATTACATCTACCCCAGTGCTTTGACTGGTACATTTTTCATCGACTCCAAAATGGATGAAAAGCTAAGTTGATCCTGGCGGAATTTGGACTCAGAACAAAGATGGATGAAAATACTGCTACAGTTTACAGGTACTTTATTTTAACCAACTTTGAAGGATGAAAAGCAGAGTTGACATTAACCTAAGTTAGACTCAGAACATGAACAACTAGAACAAATACTCCAAGGTATTTTGTGTGATTCTCTACCAATTCTGCCAGATTCTTCAAATTCAACAAAACATAATAATAATCATTTTTAATGTATCATGTATTAAAGAAAATCTGGGTTTCACTTAAGAACTTATAGTGAGGTTAAAAGGTGAATGTGGCTCAGGTCCTGGTAATACTATTATGTTCTGGTTTCAAACGAGTCATGATAAAAAGCATGAAGAAATACAAAGACAGGTTAAAATTGACAGTCACATTTATTTCACTGCTAATAGAAGATACAGCAGACAGGTTTAACATGAATAATTCTGTTAATAAAAATACATTGGTTCCTTGTGCAGCTTGAACATGATGATGTGCATGGGAAAAACACAAAGCACAACAACAAAAGTCTCTGCTAACAGTTCTCTCCTCTCTGATAATGCATAGTGGAATAAAACTTGCTTTCTGCTGAAGATCCAAACTACATTGTGCAACCCATCTCACTGAAGAAAATAGCAGGAAAAGGCATTCTTAAATAACTATGGGTAGGCTTGAAAGGGCCACACTTTTCTGGTTGGGCAAGTGGTCTGATTAGATGACTTAAAGCAGATGAGCCAAAATGTGGTTACTTAACTGTTTTGTTACCGTATTTATTTAGATGCTCTGTGTTTCTTTCAATTAATTTTAAATATAACAGATAATTTAGTAAAACAACTTAGTTATCATTAAGCTAGTGTTAGGAACATAAACTGTGACTAAGGTTTGGTGGAAGATTTTAATTCAAAGCTTACGAAAACAAGATATTTGAACTACAGAGCCAGAGACAGTTTCAGCTGAGTTGGTATTGAAAGGGTTAAAGGTAAAGATCCACACTGTGAACATGTTTGCTACAAACTGAACTTGGAGTTTGTCATGTTGAAGTTAATTTGTCAGTGATACAGCAGTTGTTTTGTATATATTGGTAAGAAGTCATTTAATGTTAACTGTGGCCACCTTGTTATAATGTCAAGCTACATAAGTAAAAGAACTGTCTTTGCACTGCATTCAGGCTAATCACAAACTCATGCGAGTTATGTCTTGTGAAATTAATTGAACAAGAACACACCTTCTGTCACCAAACTGTGTAAACATAGAGAAACACAAATATGCTTTTTGTTTATTCACTTATTTTTTAATGAACCCAGAAAAATTTAGTTATATAGCAATAATTGATGTGACAACACCAAAAGCTGTTATGATGTCAGAGTGCCAGATGTGTGCCAATGAGCCAACAAATTGCAAAAAACAAACTTCTTTCACTGTGAAATAACCATGTTTTGCTACTTATCTGTTATAAACTGGCATCCTTCTTTTAACCATAGAGCAAGGAAATCATTACTTAAAATTCCTTGAGTGATGGGATCATAATTTTATAAACTTTTGTTATCTACAGAATTAATTTCTTATGATTATCATTATAGAAATATTAATTCTTTTAAGCAGGTGATGCGGTTTATCTAATATAATCCACATTACAAAAATATCCTTCCCCACTACCATACACACACACACACACATATAGGTGCAGGTGTGGCTGTGAGGTAAGAAGTTTGCTTCCCATCTACATGGTTCCAGGTTCAGTCGCTCTGCGTGACACCTTGGGTAAGTGTCTTCTACTATAGTCTCGGGCTGACCAAAGCCTTGTGAGTATACTTGGTAGACAGACTGAAAGAAGCCCATTGTGTGTGTGTGTATCTTTGTGTCTGTGTTTGTTCTCCTCCACCACCACTTGACAACTGGTGTTGGTGAGTTTACACCTCTGTAACTTAGCAGTTTGGTGAAAGAGACCGATAGAATAAGTACTAGGATTAAAAAATAAATACATACTGGGTTTGATTCGTTCAACTAAAATTCTTCAAGGTGATGCCCCAGTATGGCCACAGTCTAATGAATGAAACATGAAAAGATAAAAGATATAAGAAAACTGAAATACTCATAATCCTTTATCCACAATTTTTATGAGTGAGAAATGGAAAATTCTCACAACTGGAAAATTTCTAAGTGTTTGGAATGTTTAAAAAAAAAATGTGCAGTCAGGCATAAACTGAAAGTATTCTGTTGCACATCTTTGATAAGCTGATGTGGAAATGTAATAGGTGGATTTATTTTGGTGAAAATTGAAACATTCCTTAAGTGAAACTGTTACGTATATAAAACAGGAATGGCATCATATTTCATGGTATCTGTATAAGCTGTATTCTTCATCCTCAACAATGGCGGCAGTGCAGCAGTGTTTTACATTTACTTTTCCATGCTGGCAGGTTTTTGATGGTAATGTTTAATGGCTGGATGCTCTTCCTATACCAAGCCTTTTGGCTACCTCTTATGATACATGGAGGACATGGCACTTATTCTAAAACCAGAGAAGGTGTGTGACTTAGTGGTTAGAGTATTAGTCTCACGGTTCTGAGTTCGATTCCTGGTTACGTGTTGTATCCTTGAGTAAGATCCTTTATTCTACATTGTTCCAGTCCACTCAGCTGGTAAAAATAAGTTGTACCTGTAATTCAAAGGGCCAGCCTTATCACATTCTATGTCACACTAAATCTCCTTGAGAACTATATTAAAGTTACATGTGTCTATGGAGTGCTCAACAACTTGTACGATAATTTCATGAGCAGGCTGTTCAATTGATCGGATCATCTGGAACTCTCATCATTGTAACTGATGGAATGCCAGTTACAATTCTAAAATCAAGAGATACATTGGTAATTGTATAAGTTATATTATGAAATGTAAATGGATAAAGGCAGCATTTAGATTTAGGTCCCATCCTCTAGCTGTTCCTTTAGTAGATGTAAATATACTATTATATAATCTTTCTGAAATCTGAAAAAGAAAGAAAAAAAAAAATGGAATGAAAAGCACTCCTGTCTGAAATATTTCAGATAAAAAGTATTACCAGCTGTATAGATATTTTAACTGTTAATGGACTCTGTATGAATAAACACTTACATTTCCTTCTAGTTAAAACAATTCAGATTTTTATAAAACTATCCAATTTCTTCCTCTTCTGTTTTGTGACTGATCAAACTTTCAATAGTTATATTAGTATGGACCATATTTAATTATTACTGCTTTTGAATGTTACTATATATCACAAATGTTTCTCTCTTGTAGATTGTTGATAATAGGTATTGTTATATTTCTGTATTTACTTAATTGGAGTCAAGTTGCTACAAAGCTTGAAACATTTACTCACATTTTAATACAGATATGTTTTTTAGTCTGCACTGAACTAGTGCTGTATCCTGTTTGAATAAAGTATGTCAAGGTGCTGCTCTATGATTGAGGTGATGATATTTGATATCACATTGATGACTTAGTAATTTACTTTCTGTGTTGTTAGAAATCATTATTAGTAACCTTAAAGTGGGCTGGAAAGTGGAAGAAAAAGTAGAGTAGCAAAAAGAATATTTTATAGTATCTAGTTCATACCTTTACATTCTGAGTTCAAATCCTGCTGTTGGTTATATTGCCATCCATCCTTTTGGAGTCAATATAATAAGTGAGAGAGATAGAGATAGGACTCCTTTCGGTCATGAATGACCATGGGATTGTAGCTAGAAAGTTACCCTCCGAGGCACAAGTCCAGGCAAGGTTGTTTATGGGAGACCAGCAGTCACCCGTGCATACCAGCTTCCCCTCTCCACACCACTGATATTATCCAAGGGAAAGGCAATGACTGATACAGCTTGGGACCAGTGATGTTGCAACTGGTTTCTATAGCTGAGTGAACTGGAGCAACATGAAATAAAGTGTCTTGCTCAAGAACACAGCACACAGTCCGGTTCAGGAATTAAACTCACTATCTCATGATTGTGAGCCTGACACTCTAACCACTGAGCCATGCATATCAAAATAAAGTATTAGTCAAGTATTGGGGTTTATTTATATCCCTATGTCCTTTAGATTAAATAGAATTTTAACAGAAGGCTAAGATCTTGTGTTTCATGCCTGTTTTTTTGCTTCATATTAGATACTGTAAAACCCCTGTTGTTTTTGTTATTTGTCCTTGAAATATCGCTTTGCCACATCAATAAAGGATTATTGGCTGAATTGTTTGAGCATTGGACAAAATACTTTTTTACAGTCTGCCAAGGTCAACCTTAGCTTTCTTTCGTCTTATACAGGAAGCGGTTAGATAAAATAACATACCGTTCAAGTACTGTGTTTAGCTGAGTGGAATACTTGTATTGTTAATGAATGGCTTTGTGCTCATGTTAAACATTATTCTGATTTTCACATTTCTTTTATCTTTCATTTGTTTCAATTGTTAGACTGCGGCCATGCTGGGGCATTGCACTGGAGAATTTTTGGTTAAATGAACTGACCCCAGTATTTCTTTTTTTTAGCCTGGCACTTAATCTCTTGATCTGTTTTGCCAAACTGTTAAGTTATGGGGATGTAAAAACTGCAAAACTGGTTGTCAAGTGGTGGTGGGACACACACACACACTCTTTTATTCTTTTATTTGTTTCAGTCATTTGACTGCGGCCATGTTGGAGCACTGCCTTTAGTCGAGCAAATTGACCGCAGGACTTATTCTTTGTAAGTCTAGCTAGTACTTGTTCTACTACTCTCTTTTGCCGAACTCTTAAGTTATGGGTACGTAAACACACCAGCATTGGTTGTCAAGCAATGTTGGGCGGGGGGGGACAAACACAGACACATAAACATATACGTACGTATATATATATATATATACTTACATTGTAGAAAAGGTTTTAATCAAAGAAATTTTAATTCTATTATTCTGTACAATAATATTTAATTAGTTTAAATGTACACAAATGCATAAAAATAATTTTTAATTCCATTAGACATTCTAAAATATGATTAAATTTCATTCAATTTTAAAAAAGGTAAAATTGGACAGAACTTATGGGATGACCTGATATATATATAGACATATATATATATATATATGTATATGTATATATATATATATATATATATATATATATATATATATATATATATGACGGGTTTCTTTCAGTTTCTGTCTACCAAATCCACTCACAAGGCTTTTGTTAGCCTGAGGCTATAGTAGAAGACACTTGCCCAAGGTGCCATGCAGTGAGGATGAACCCAGGACCATGCAGTTGGTAAGCAAGCTACTTACCGGAACCATGTGGTTATGACAACTTTTTTCAGTTTGTCTATCAAATCCACTCATAAGACTTTGGTTGAGGCTATAGTAGAAGACACTTGTCCAAGGTGCCATGCAGTGGGATTGAACCTAGAACCATGGGAAGTAAGCTTCTTACCACATAGCAATACCTGCACCTACATATGTAGTTGAGAACAGATTAGGCAATGTAGTAGTCCCTGATATACATGAGGACAAGGTTTGTTTCTTTTTCTTTTCTTAACTAGTTTCATTTGTTGGGCTATAAGCCATACTGTACCTCTACTTTCAAAGGTTTTTGCCTGTCATATACACACCTCAGTACTTATTCCAGTCTGATATTTGTTTTTCCAATGTTTATTTATCATATTCATTACATGTTTAAGTTATCTTCTGGTGTAAAGAGATGCAACTCAATGCACTGTTGTATATTGCGGTAAACAAACACATACACACACCCACACACACAACCTGAAGCTAAGATCAGAGGCCATTTTAGAAGACACTTGCATAGTTCTGTACTATGGGATTGAACTAAGAATCATATGTTTGTGAAGTGATCTTAACCACTCAGCTATTCTTGAACTAGTTTGTTCCAAGCTGGAAATCCTTAACCACTGGTCTGCAAGATTGGGGCTGACCAGAAGCTAAACAATATTAATGAAGCCTCTATGTGGTCTTATATGATAAAACATCCAAATCTTACTCAAGCCACACTTTTGTCTTAAAAGAGGTTAAAATGCATTGGAAAGTGTAGTAGTCCATCATATTCAAAAGATGGAATATATACAGCTAGAATTCCTTGTCTGCTCAAACGGTAACTAATTTGGACCTAAGCAACAGCAATAATAACATGACAACCATCATCATCATCATTTAATGTCTGTTGTTCATGCTGGCATGGGTTGGATAGTTGACCAGGGCTGGTAATCTGAGGGGCTGCATCAGACTCCAGTTTGATTTGACAGACTGTAATGGGTGCTTTTCATGCCACTAGCACGGGTGCCAGTTGAGTGACACCAGTATCTGCCATGATTATGATTTTATTGTAAGATTTGATCTCAGAACTGTGTGGTCTGTTGTTGAACATCTTAATTTCACAGATATTGTAAGGAACTAATTGACCAGTTTCTAATAATGTTGTTGAGTATTAGAAACAAATTATAAAATATTTACCATTTCCATTAACCCCAATCTTGAATATTGTCTTCAAGATTATATTATACACAATGTGTCCCTTTTCTGAAGAAGGCAGTGTGTGATGTTAGATTTGGTTGCTATTTTAAGCAAGTGAAGTCACCACATAGAGGCTTTCTTTGATTTATAGGGAACTCTATAACTCAGTAATAATAAAAGTGGTGAATATTTTATAAACTTGCAAGTACTTATGAAAGAAGTGAGTAAATTTGAGTCCAGCAATGCAAACTAATGGGACACGTATGCATTTTGCCCACTCAAATGCTTTTCATCAGTAGTTTGATGGGGTCAGAATTGACTTGGGGTCAAAAATACCTATAATAACAACAAGCAGATTTCATATGCTGACGAATTTCTAGGATGAATTTCTAGAAGTTAAATTCAACTTTAACAAAATTTCAACTCAGAAAGCTGAAAGATGAAAACAAATATTGCCTGCCATCTTTAGTAGTCAGTAGTCCAATTTATAAACCACAATGCCATTATGAGTTTTAACTCTTTTGTTACCATATTTCCATTGGTATATGCCACTTTTGTTTCAATTAATTTTTTAAATAATTTGAAATTTAGTAACATAACTTTCATTATTAAACTGATGTTTACAACATAAATGGACAAGAAATTTTGATGTAAGGTTTTAATTTAATAGGAAGTTTGTACTACAGAACCAGAGGCAGTCTCTGGTGGTTTAGAATCAAAAATGTTAAATCATGTTAATGATATTTTTGGCTTCTTAAAGTGACATAGAAAACCATATTTATTGGAGAAAGACAAATAAGATTTCTTGTTATCTTTGCATTTCTTGAGTGGCATAAATTAAGTGAAATGGCATCAGCTGGGAATTGAAACTGAACCATGAATTTGGCTCACAGCTTGAACTGTTGTTTCTGGATCTTATAAATAGCTGAAGAAATGGCTATGATAGTACAAATATTGTAATTGTAATAAAGTTTATTTCACATCATCATAATGAGAGAAGTGTTTTTTTTAAACCCTAGGTTAGCCCTGATTATGTAGATGTGTGATCAAAATCATCCCAATTTTGAATATTCTGTCTTTTTTTCAAAATTATATTATACATAATGTGTTCCTTTTCTGAAGACGGCAATGTGTGATGCCAAATTTGGCTGCTATTTTAAGCAAGTGAAGTCATCACATAAAGGCTTCCTCTGAGTTAAAAGCACTCTGTAACTCAGTTAATGGAAATGGTGAAGCATTAGAAGTGTGGGCAGTATTTCAGTTGTCCTTTAACATCCTGAGTTGAAATCCTGCTAAAATTGATTTTAACTTTTAATCTTTCTGGAGATTCATTAAAATATTAAATGTATTTGTTATTATTGTACATCCCTGGGTCATCTCCCTTCCAACAGACTTATGATCAAGCATTCTACGCATACCATCCCATCCTGTTCTTAGATAATCTATCTAGAGCTGCATTATCTAATGTGTCTAATGTGTTTTATCTTCTTGAGTCCTCAGTCAAATCGTCCAACCCATGCTAGCATGGAAAGCGGACGTTAAATGATGATGATGATGATGATGATGATGATGATGATTAGGGATGGTTGTCTGGTTAAAAAGTTCTCTTTGCAATCATGTGGTTTCAGGTTCAGTCACACTTTGGGCAGGTGTCTTCTATTATAGCCCTAGGTTTACCAATGCCACCTGAGTGAATTTAGTAGACAGAAACTGTGTGGAATCCTACTGCATATATGTGTGTGTGTGTGTGTGTGTGTGTGTGTGTGTGTGTGTGTATACAGGGTGCAGTGAATGTATTGTCTAAATTATGCAAAAATGAAAATAACACTGACATCTCATTTTAACAGATATATTTACCAAAATTACATAAAAATATCTTGAAATACTAAAGAGTAAATTTATTCAATAAAATAGCCATTGGCTTCAACCACAGCCTCCAGATGACTTCGGAATCTCCTGCAACTTTTCTGGCTGGTTTCCTTGTTTGAGTTGGTGAATGCTGCCATAATCCTTGCCTTCAGTTTATCTTTGGTGTTACAACGAGTTTTGTCGGTCTCTTGTTCAACTGCGCCCCCACACAATAATCAATGGGGTTGCAGTTTGAGAAGTTAGCTGACCAGATGTTAACGATGATGTGGTCACAGAAATTGTCTGTCAGCCATGACTGGGTTTTCCTGCTTGTGTGGCATGGTGCAGAGTCCTGTTGTCAGACATAGGGTCTTCAGTAGCTACCCTCTTCACGCAGGACAGCACTACCTCCTCCAGGCATTTGATGTAGGCCTTCGTGTTGAGTCTGAGGCCATGTGGGAAGATGAATGGAAGCATAACATCACCATCACTAGTGATCACTCCAAACACCATGATGTTGACTGGATGTTTGATTTTTATCACTCTTGGTACATGTCCTCAGATTGCACTGTCTTCACTCTGAAGTGTTTATATTGGAGCTTCTGGCACGAATGCCAAGCAGTACAGCGTGTCATCTCCAAATTTTTGGCAGAGTGAATTGTGTCATGGTGCTGTTTTTCTCACAGACAGTGCCCAACTGACCCTACTATACTATGTTGTCGACAACATCAAAAACAAACAATGTGCATGCGTGAAATTAAAAATATAAAATGGCGACAATTTACCCATCGCACTGTGTATATGTGTGTGTGTGTATGTATTTCTTTGTATTTGTCACCCTTTGATGACAACCATTGTTGGTTTGTTTGTGTCTCTGTAACCTAGTTGTCCAGCGAAAGCGACTGATAGAACAAGCACCAGTCTTAAAAAACAAGTTTCCACAATCAATTTGTCAAACTGAACCCTTCGAAATGGTGTTTCAGCATGGCTGCAGTCCAATGACTGAAATAAGTAAGAAATCTAAGATGAAATAAGTAAGCAGCAAGTCAAAATTCAAAGAAGACAGGCTTGTGGAAAGGAATTTGGTTGCAGGTTGGGCGACTTTATGGCACACATTAAAATTCAGAGGAGTGGAAACTGGTGTCATAACAGCTGGAATCAAATTGGGTCTTTGATGTATTTCCTTTTTCTCTTTCAAATTTTCAGCCTCTCACATTTCTCCTAAACAACATACTGGGTGGACTTGAATGGGTTAAATATTGAAAAAGCATGAAATTAGACAGTCCTAGAAAAGAAAAAAACAATTACATGAGCATTGGGAAGTAAAGAATTAGTGATACATATATATATATATATATATATATATATATATATACACACACACACAGGCACACACACACATAAATGAAGTATTTTATCTCATTGTTTTAAAATATAAATGGTTTAATGTAGATGTGAAAATAGTTAAATATTTTATAAATTGTTTCTAATGTGGCAGGAAAGAGGAAATCATAAATTACATTAGGCTGGGCATTTTTGTATAGTGTTCAAATGACCTTTTGTATTGTATCATTCATTATCATCATCATCATCATCATCATTACTATCACTGCCCTCAGCACCATGACCACCACCACCACCATCATCACCATCATCATCAATGCCATTACCACTGCTGTCTTTTCCCACTCGTTCTCCTTCTTGTCATTATCGTTGTTGTTGTTGTTTTACGATGTTGTCTTTGTCATCATCTTTATCACCGTTGTCATCAGTACTGTCATTGTCATCATAATCATTATCATCATTGTTATCATTGTAATCATCATAATCATCGTTATTGCCAGACTCATCGTTGTCATCGTCAGAATGATCGTTATCATCGTTGTCATCATCATCACGACCACAATCGCTTTTCCCATTGGCTGTTGCCACCACTACCCCCCCCCCCCCACTATCATTCTTCTTAATAATAACTCAACCAGGGCTACTAAGACCACCATCAGGAGCAGTACTTGTGCAATTACTATTGCCACAACAATCACCACCTCTGCACATTCCTTCCATAACCACTGTTATTGATACCAAAGCCATAATGACCATACTATTCCTGCTTCCTCTGAATTTACCTCCATCACTACCCATCACCACCATCATTGTTGCTACTATATTTCCACAACTATCATTGCCCCATACAGTGGAGGCGCAACGGCCCAGTGGTTAGGGCAGCGAACTCGCGGTCATAGGATCGCGGTTTCGATTCCCAGACTGGGCGTTGTGAGTGTTTATTGAGTGATAACACCTAGAGCTCCACAAGGCTCTGGCAGGGGATGGTGGTGAACCCTGCTGTATTCTTTCACCACAACTTTCTCTCACTCTTACTTCCTGTTTCTGTTGTATCTATAATTCAAAGGGTCAGCCTTGTTACACTGTGTCACGATGAATATCCCCAAGAACTACGTTAAGGGTACACGTGTCTGTGGAGTGCTCGGCCACTTGCATGTTAATTTCACGAGCAGGCTGTTCCGTTGATCGGATCAACTGGAACCCTCGACGTCGTAAGCGACGGAGTGCCAACACACACACACACACACACACATTGCCCCATATAACCCCTCAGTCATTCCTTCATTCATTTACTCTTCTCCCATGGCATTGACCCCTTTCTTGGGTATCACTCCATTGGTGTCCTAACTTAAATGAGGTCTCTTACCTCATCCTCTCTCTTTCTCTAGACATGTTTCATTGGTTTCTGGTTTCCCAATGTATGCATATGGTTGATACCAGTACCCTGTCTTGCTTCATGGTTGTGTATCCAGCAACCTCTTCCAGTGTGTCCTTCTCTTTTCAAGATGGTGGACAGTAATTTGAAGGAGATTTGGCTACAGTTTCTACCAGGTTTTGCAACTGTGCAGAAGTTCTCTTGTTGGCTCCCGTGTTTACTTGGAGAGTTGTGTCTTGGTGTCGTTGTTTTTGTTCTTCTGATGACTGTTGAGGCTATTGTTTAACCTCATGTCAGAACTATGATTAAAGGCGTTCTAAGGATGACCACCCTGTTGCTTTTAAGAACTAGACCACTACTGTGTCACTTCCGCAAAAAAAAAAAAAAGAAAAAAAAGAAAAGCCGTTAGTAAACAGTTTATAGCATAGACTCCATCTAAGAAGATCTGAAGAAGGAATTGTATTCCGAAATATCATCGGACTATAGATAACTAAATTACAACAAGTATATAGTCCATTTTTTGTATTATAGTGCATTGTTGTACCATTCAAAACTTTTTACTCTTTACAAACAATACACAACGTTTCAAGCGAACTACAATACTCTCTAATGTCTTCTTCCTTCAAGATAACATTGTGTGTACGTGTGTGTGTGTTATTTGAGGGAGATTTAGTTACTGTTTTTAGCCTTTGTAGTCCTCCTACAGATGCAGTAGTTCTCAACCAAGGTCCGCATGATCCTTGGGGCTCCATATAAGATTTAGTTGTTAAAAATTCTGTGCAATAAATTGGTTTTATTTCTACAGTACACAAAATAATTTGACATTCTTTTTATACAATTCCTAATAATATTTAATGAAAATGCAATAAGAATTTTTTTTAAACACCAAATGGCTCTGGAGGTCCAGTAGAATTAAATAAGAACCAAAGGGATCCAGAACTATTGAGTATAGCAGGGGTCAATATCATCGTTTCCATTCTTGTTGATCCTGTTGCCAGATTTTATCATTGCTGTTATTCTTGTTGCTACTGTTGCTGCCTTTATTCTATTTGTTGTTACGGTTTTTTTTCTTCCATTTCTATTGCAGTGTAATTGCATTCTAATATTTGATACTCTAAACCAACATCTGGTTTTCATTGCAAGATGTGATTTTTTTCTCTGTATATGAGTGTTTATTTACACAAAATACTTTTGGGAACATGTAGGGCAAGTTAACTGCAGTGGTGCTTTATAGTATTAGTTTGGTTGGATTTGACGGTAACAGTGTAGGATATTGTCAAATTGTACTTGTAGAGTGTTTGACACAATATATATGTTGGGTAGCAAAATTTGCTGTTTTATTTGCAATGTGTGGAAACGTGAGATATTTCGTGTTTGTTTTTTAAGCCTCGCTGTTAAGGATATTGAGTATGGTGGGTCTGTGTTTGTGTGGATTTTAATGCCTTTTTTTTTAAACCTCAGTCAGACTAGATGGACTATATATATGTTCAGTCACCAATTAAGTGGGCAAGTATTGGCAACATTTAAAAAACTTGTTCCTTGGCAATCATCATCACAATCATCACCATTACCATCATATCATTATCCTCATCATCATCATTAATCACCCATCATAATCTTCATTGCTGTCATCGTCATCGTCATTGTTAGTATTGGCATCATCATCAGTATCATCATCATCATTGTTATTGTTATCATGAGAATCACTGCCATTATTGCCATCAGTATCATCATCATCATCAATACCATCAATGTCCTCATCATCAGTGTTATCAAGATCATCATCATCATCATCAGTATCTCCATTGTTATCATTGTCTACATGCTGATAGAAAAATGGGGATGACTTCAGTGAGATTTGGAATGTAGAGGAATGCAACTAGATACTGTAAACATAAAATGATGTTAATGGTGACACATTTAATAAGTATACACTCACCACTATAATAATAATAATTATAATAATAATAATCATCATCATCATTGTTTAACGACTGCTTTCCATGCTAGCATGGGTTGGACGGTTTGACTGAGGACTGGCAAGCCAGGAGGCTGCACCACGCTCCAATCTGATCTGGCAAGGTTTCTACAGCTGGATGCCCTTCCTAATGCCAACCACTCCGAGAGTGTAGTGGGTGCTTTTTACATGGGGTAACTGGCATCGACTACGTTTTGATGGTGTTTTTTACATGCCACCGGCACGGGAGCCAGTTAGGGGGAATTGGCATTGACCACGTTCGATGGTGTTTTTTACATGCCACCGGCACGGGAGCCAGTTAGGGGGAGTTGGCATTGACCACGTTCGGATGGTGTTTTTTACATGCCACCGGCACGGGAGCTACTCAGGGGGAACTGGCAATAATAATAATAATAATACTTTTATTTATCACAAATGTGATGAATGAGATGTTACAAAATGTGTAGGAGTTTTACATTGAAATTGAATGTTTACACTTTCATTTTTGAAGGGGAGGATACAAAATTCATAATGCCCCTGCAACAGAACAAATAATCCAGAGCCTGCATTGTATTGACTATTAAGAGTAAGAACTCTCTTCCAGCTGTCATTTTTTAATCCTCCAGATGTATAGTGAGAATAGGTTCATTCACTTGAACCATTTTTGCTAGCGCCACCCAATTTTCAGTATGTTTGCAAGGGGGTAAAACCTCTCTCTTTACCCTTATTGGGACTCTGCATCATAATAATCCTTTGTACTGTAGGTTCAAGGCCTGAAATTTTTGAAGGTGGGGGCTGGTTGATTACTTTGATCTTAATGTACAGCTAGTTCTTGTTTTATTGACCCTGAGAGAATGAAAGACAAAGTCAACCATAGCAGAATTTGAACACAGAACCTAAAGACAGATGAAATGTCGCTAAGCAATTTGTCCAGTGTGCTTATGGCTCTGCAAGCTCACAGGCTTAATAATAATAATAATAATAATAATAATAATAATAATAATAATATGCCCTGATGCAGTACCAGACAGTGGCTCTCATGGCTTCTCATCTTAACTGATTGGAAGTGTTATCATGTACTTTGTTTTGTCTTAGTATAAAAGATGGGCTATAGCAAATATTCTGCTCAGTACCACAAATTTGCTTGTCAGTTGTTTGACCCTAACCAGTTCAGCGGCTGGCAATATGTGCATCTTTGATCATGAGCAGAAGTAGTTGGGGAACATCATAGCTATGTGTTGAGAGGAATTCTTTGAAGTTTGGATAATTCACCTCTGAAATCATGGGTGTTTTGTCCAGCATCCTTAAACAACCCTTATTCTAGGACCTTTTCAGAAGGATGGGCTAATCGACTAGAAGAAAATTCTAACTGGGCCTCACCTGCAAGGTCATGCACTGTTTATCTTGATATGAGATCACTATGTCGTGCACATATGGTTGTAATGCATGTACCGGGATTCGAACTCACAACCTTGCAATCGTAAGCTTGACGCTCTAACCACTGAGCCATGCGCCTTCACTAATAATAATAATAATCATAATAGTGCTCTCTTATTTTGCCACAAAATATTTCAAGGAGTATAGTAATATTAATGAATAACAATACTTGACTGTTACCTCCTTTATTGATGCCAGAAAGTTGAAGGCAAAGTTGCTCTCAGCAGGATTTGAACTCTGACTGTGAAGAGACATTAATAAATAAATGTCATTGACCCCACTTTATTATTTGTTCTTATGTGCTGACTTAGTCTGTGCACTTTTAAAACCTTGTTGTTTTATTTTTAATTTTAATCTCTTCTCTTTCCTGTGCTTACTTGCCCCTTTACCCTCATTCTCACCCCATACCTCCCTTATGTCTTTCTTGTCTCTGGTAAAACAATTTAAGAAAAATAAAATAACACAAACAGTAAAAAAAAAAAGAACATATACGGCGGCAGTAATTTCATCTTCATCATAATCAGCAACATTTTTTGACACAAAAATAAAACAGTAATAATATCTAGTAATGTAACAACGATAGTAACAGCAATTTCATAATTGTTACCACCACCACCACCAAAACCACCACCACCTCCACCAGGAGCAATAATAAGTGCAATTCTATCTTTTACATAGATAATTTGTGACCTCATCTCACCTTGTCTGAAATTGGACATGTCTGTTTTAGTTCTTAGCATCACTTCCAAATAAGATTCCCAGACATATGAGCAGTTTTAATGTGATGGCATAGAAAAAAATAAACAAACAAAACTTCCTCTCATTCTCTTTTTTTGCACACACACACACACACACAGTGTTCTGTCAAGTCTTTTTTTGCTTCTATCCCTCCCCCTACTCTTCAGTAAATACATCTGGATTGAGGAAGCAATTGTTTATTATTTGGCGTGAGTTCTTTGGTTAGTTTAAATAACTGTCATGTTTATATATATATATGTGTGTGTGTGTGTGTGTGTGTGTGTGTGTGTATAAGGGGTTGGCATTAAGAAGGGTATCCAGCTGTAAAAAGCATGTCAAACAGTTGAGCCTGGTGCAGTCCTCTGGTTTGCAAGCTCCTGTCAAGCCATCCAACATGGAAAATGGACATTAAATGATGAGGAGGATATATATATATATATATATATATAATCATCATCATCATCATCATCATCATCATCATCATCATCATTTAACGTCTATTGTCTATACTGGCATGGGTTGGACAGTTTGATGAGGGCTAGCGAGCTGGAAGGCTGCAGCAGACTCCAGTCTAATTTGGTATGGTTTCTATGGCTGGATGCCCTTCTTAATGCCAACCATTCTGAGAGTGTAATGGGTGCTTTTATCTGGCACGGGTGCCATTTGCATGACACCAGTATCTGTTGTGACTGTAATTTTACTTGGCTTGATGGGTCTTCTTCGCAAGGATGACATAATGCCAAAGGTCTTGGTCATTGTCTCTGTCAGGCCCAACACTTGAAAGGAGCTTTTCACATGCCACCCGCATCAGCCACTTTGCTTTTTACGTGCCATGACTATGATTTAATTTGGATTGATGGGTCTTCTCAAGCACAGCATATCTACAAAAGTCTCAGTCACTAGTCATTGCCTCTGTGAGGCCCAAAGTTCGAAGACCATGCTTTACCACCTTGTCCCATGTCTTCCTAGGCCTACCTCTACCACAGGTTCCCTCGACAGTTAGAGGTTGGCACTTCTTTACGCAACTGTCCTCGTCCATACACATCACATGACCATATCAGTGCAGTTGTCTCTCTTGCACACCACATCTGATGCCCAACTTTTCTCTCAAGATGCTTACACTTTGTTGAATATGCACATCCAGCGAAGCATACTGGCTTCATTTCTTACAAGCCTACGTATGTCCTCGGCTGTCACACCCCATGTTTCACTGCCTTGTAGCATAGCTGTTCACACACAAGCATCGTACGATCTGCCTTTCACTCTGAGGAAGAGGCCCTTTGTTGCCAGCAGAGGTAGGAGCTCTGTAAACTTTGCCCAGCCTAATCTTATTCTCACAGCTATGTTGATGTGTTGTGTTCTTTATTTCACATTGCTCCAGTTCATTCATCTGTAGAAATGAGTTGTGACATCACTGTTGCCAGGCTGTGTTGGCCTTTGCCTTTCTCTTGGATAACATTGGTGGTGTGGAGAAGGGAGGCTGGTATGCATGGGTGTCTGCTGGTCTTCTATAAACAACCTTCTATAAACAATCAGACTCATGCCTTGGATGGTAACTTCCTAGGTGCAATCCCATGGTCATTCATGACTGAAGGGTTTTTTTTTTAGAGCTCATATATAGAGCTGCACATCTGTGGATTGTAGTTATTTGTTTGAATTGCCATAGATTTTTATTGATCATCTATGAGACTGCACATCTATATAGATAACATGTATATGTATTCACTGAAGGGGTGTGGTCCAATGGTTAGGGTGTTGGGTTCATGAGCATAAGCTTGTGGGTTCAGTTCATTGATGAGATAGCACATTGTGTCCTTGAGCTTGGCACTTCATTTCATGTTGCTCCTGTCCGCTCAGCTGAAAATAAATATCAGCTTGGTGGTGGTGCAACCATTTCTCCTTCCTGCTGACACTTCTTCAATGTTCCGTTAAGAGATGGGTGGGAAGTGGAGCAAGAGGTTGTTTTGGCCTTCGTGCTGGTGGCACGTAAAAGCACCCACTACACTCTCAGAGTGGTTGGCGTTAGGAAGGGCATCCAGCTGTAGAAAATCTGCCAAATCAGATTGGAGCCTGGTGTAACCATCTGGTTCACCAGTACTCAGTCAAATCGTCCAACCCATGCTAGCATGGAAAGCGGACGTTAAACGATGCTGATGCTGATGCTGCTGCTGCTGCTGCTGCTGCTGCTGATGATGATGATAATTACAAAATTACATGAAACAGTTAGCAAAAACATACATTCAGTTCATACTCTCTTGCAAGAAACTTCTGCGGACAAACACATGATATCAGAAAGAGAACCATCAGAAAGGGATCTAGTGTCATGAAACCTAAGTTTAGGAAAAACCCTTTAGAGTTAATCATACGAGGCAGACAAGAAATAAAAATGTCTTCTCGTTTTGGAAGTGGACCAGTGTATCTTGGATGATCTGGTACTCATTCCTCCATGGCTAGCAGAAATGAATTTATGCAGAATTAGTTGTGTTGCTTAACCCTTTAGCATTCAGATTACTATATCAAAAGTAATACTTATTTATTCACATTGTCTTCAATTAACCATGCATTATCATGTAGCTTTGAGGTTTTGATGATGCAATTGTTTGTTTTTAGAATGATATTTTAGGGTGTTTAAGAAGCCTGATTCAGTTTTTGGGCCTAAAGGGTTAATAGTGAAATGTATTTGAAATCAAGAACTTTAAAAGGATAATTCAGCACTATTACAGATGGCTATGTGGCAAGAAGTTTGCTGCACTATCATGTGGTTTTCTGTTTGATCTCAATGTATGGCATGTTGAGTGAATGCCATTCTCAGGGTACCCCACTATGCCACATTTCCAGGTCAACCTGAATCTTGAGAGAAAAATTCAGCAAATGGAAGAGCCTGATGGTGGAATTAACCCCCCCCCCCCCCACTGGTCCTTGAGTTCTGTTAGCAGAATTCACTCTGTTATATACATTCAGATCAGCTCTCTGATCAGAAGATAACTTCTCTTTCCTCCTAGTAGTCTCATAGACCCTGAAAAGGTCATAGATGTTGTCCTTTCTCTTCTGGCTCAGCTATACAAAAGTGTTTTCACACATTCATACACATAATTTATTATATGTATATTTCTTACATATTCACTCGCATGAAAATAGCAGAAATGGGATGTTGAAATATTCATATCTTTTCAAAGAGCATTAACAGTACATGTGAAAGGAAGTAATTCTAAATGGGAATCGGATCCATGCTAAAGAAGCCATTACTGGTGTCTATAAAGCTGCCTGCCCTCATTTACAGCACCTACCACCTTCATTCTGTTTGATAGTGAGGTTTAGTAATGCATTATTAGGTTTACTACTTGAAAGATGTTTAGTCAATGTTCACTGGACAATTTGTACTTATCACTCATGTTTACATGAGTGTTGAGACAAATTTAAACCATTTCCAGTCTGACTCAGTTTCTGAGCCAAGACAACCTCATAGTCTCCCTTTTGAGGTCAATTAAATAAGTACCAGTTGAGAACTAGAGTCAATGTAATCATCTAGTCCGTTCCTCCAAAATTTCAGCTCTTGAGCCTCTAACAAAGGAATATTTCTACATGTAAGACATCAAACTGGCAGCATCATTAGAGTCTTGGAAAAATTACTTCTTAGTATTTGTTTTGACTCTTTATGTTGTGAGTTCAAATTCTATTGAGGGCAAATCCTACTGTTCTGAGTTCAAATCCTACTGAAAAAGAACACATTGGATAATGTAGTTTGATGTAGACTTATTCATATTTAGAAAGCAGGATGGTTAAGGCTTGAATATTTTTTATGTTTACTCAGTCAGGGCTGTACAACAACCCGGGGTCTCCGTCTGACCATCAGCAGTATTAGTATTTTAAAACTTCAATAAATCTTGATCTTGAAATAGAAAATTACAATTCAAAAACTGAAATAATGAATACGCTTATTTTTCTGTCTCTCAATGTGGTGGCATTCCCCACTCTTATTATTCAATAACAATAATTTAGGTAAATAAGAGAGCATGATGAAACCATCACTTAAAAAGGAGCAGTTGTCTCCCTTGAAGGTTGATGGGTTGGTTTTGTTTGAGTTATTTCTTGGCAATGTATAGTTTCATTACAACTGTTTTATTTATTTCCCTAAACCTAGACTATTCAAAGTGGTTCTGCATTTATCAAGGTCCACCCAAAGTACACACTAAAAAAAGAGAAATCTCTGTCTTCTACTACAGCCATAGGCCAACCAAAGCCCTGTGAGTGAATTTAGTAGACGGAAACTGAAAGAAGACTATTGTGTGTATATATATATAGATATATATATATAATCTGTGTTTCTTTGTGTCTGTCCCTGTCCCTGCACCACCACTTGGCAACTGGTGTTGGTGTGTTTATGTCCCCATAACTTAGTGATTTGGCAAAAGAGACCAGTAGAATAAATACCAG
This sequence comes from Octopus bimaculoides, assembly GCF_046866305.1. Lineage (NCBI taxonomy): Eukaryota > Metazoa > Mollusca > Cephalopoda > Octopoda > Octopodidae > Octopus > Octopus bimaculoides. The sequence continues at coordinate 171,410,164 of NC_142929.1, forward strand.
ATTTAACAAAAAAATAAGTACTGAGATTAGTTCATACAACCAAAAATTCTTGAAGACGGTACCCCAGCACGGCCACAATCTAATGACTAAAATTTGTAAAAGAATAAAAAAAATATCTGCCCTGTATCTTTTAGCTGTTGTGTGTATGTGTTCCTAACGGCACCAAAACAAATTCTTTTTCAGTAGAAATGTCTGTTAACCTAACTTGCTGTTATTGGAACTGATTCTGTATATACTGGCACTTAACATAACATTAACTTGCAAAAGGAATTTCTTAATTAATCTTGAAAGTCTTAAAGTATAAAGTAACCTTTTACATTAAGTAAGCTATCTCCATTTGTATACTGCATATGTTCAGCACACACACACACACACACACATGTACCATATATGATTTCCATGATTAATAACTTTTGCAGGAAATAAATTGCTGTTATTACCGTTGCAAAGCAAATGGATTAGTAGAATTATAAGAATTAGGCTAAACATTCTGCATTCAAATCTTGTCTAGTTTTGCTTTTATCAATCATCTTTTCATGGAAGACAAAATAAAGTACCATTGAAGAACTGGTGCCCATATAATTGAATGTACTTCTCCCTTGAATTTCAGACCTTGTTTCTATGTTAGAAATATTTAAGGTTAGTGATTTGGCAAAATCTTCAGAGCATTTGTGATAATGTCTTGCAGTATATATTCTGAGTTTTAAATCCTACCAAGGTTGACTTTGCCTTTTATCCTTGTGGGCTCAATAGAATAAGTACCAGTTGAACACTGGCATTGATGTAATCAACTTAGCCCCCCCCCCCCCCCAAAAAAAAAAATTGCTGGCCATGTGGCAAAGTTTGAAACTTGTTGTTGTTATTGATATCATTAAAGTGGCGAGCTGGCAGAATTGTTAATGCACCAGACAAAATGCTTAGCGACATTTCGTCTGTCTTTACATTCTGAGTTCAAATTCTGCTGAGGTCAACTTTGAGGCTGAGTTCTTTTCAGGTGTTAGGCCTCATGGAGGCAAAGTGTCTGAGTTCCTTTCGGGTATTGGGCCTCATGGAGGCAAAGTGTCTGAGTTCCTTTCAGGCATTGGGCCTCATGAAGACAAAGTGGCTGAGTTCCTTTCACAGAGGCAATGACCAATACCTTTGACATTATGTTGTGCTTGAGAAGAAGACCCATCAAGCTGAGCAAAATCTCAGTCGTGGCAGATACCGGTGTCATGCAAATGGCACCCATGCCAGTGGCATGTAAAAGCACTCATTACACTCTTGGAGTGGTTATTGTTAGGAAGGGCATCCAACTGTAGAAAACCATGCCAAATCACACTGGATTCTGGTGCAGCCTTCCAGCTTACCAGCCTTGGTTAAACCATCCAACCCATGCCAGCATGGACAATGGATGTTAAATGATGATGAGGATGTTATTATTTCTACATGTAAGACAGTGAGCAGGCAATATAGTTGGCACACTGGATAAAATGCTTAGCAGATTTTGTCTGGTTTTTGGTTCTGTGTTCAAATTCTTCTGAGGCTAACTTCGTCTTCCATCCTTTTGGGGTCAATGAAATAAGTACCAGTTGAGTACTGGGATCAATGTAATCAACTAGCCCCTTCCTCCCAAATTTCAGGCCTTCTATCTCATAGAAAGGATTATTTCTTCATGTAAGGCAGCAATCTGGCAACATCATTATTCTTGGAAAAATACTTCTTAATATTTGTTTTGACTCCTTATGTTCTGAGTTCGAATCCTACTAAAGTCAACCTTACCTTTCATCCTGAAGTTGATAAGGTAAAGTACCAGTCACATACTGTGTTCAATGGCATTAATCAACCGTCTCCCTTCAAAATTGTTGGCTGTGTGCCTAAACCAGAAGTCATCATTATTTCTTCATGTTCATATATACAATGTAGTTATTGTTGGTAAAATGGAAGTAATCTTTCTCTTCAGTAGGTTTTTAGGACTGCAATTAGAATGTAGTTTACTTAGAATATTATCTGTGTCAAGAAATATAGATATGATGCATGTCTATTTGTCAGTTAGAATGGAAGCATTTTAGGAACTCAGCCAAATGTTGTTATTACTCTTGTCTCTTCATTTCCTTTCCTCATACTTTTTTAGATTCCTTATCTTAGTTCTGAATACTTATTAATCTGTTTGAATTCCCTGTTAGTTAAAAATTGTGGTCTGCAAACGTAATTAATGTTAATTAATGTTTTTTTTCTTTCTTTTTTCTTAGTCATCAACTGTAAGGAAAAAAAAAATATTTATGTAGATAGTCATCGCACCTTCTGAGTTATAAGATGTAGCCTATTCGGATGTTCAAGTGACATAGAACTTTTGCTTGGTTTCTTTTCAAGTAGCAGTCAGAGACTGGAATTGATGTAATCAGTTGTACCCTCTCTAAATTAGGCTGCCTTGTATGCCAAACTTGGAAATTATTATTAGCGAGCTTGCAGAATCGTTACTTCATCTGACAAAATGCTTAGTGGCATTTCATCTGGCTCTTTACACTGTGTGTTCAAATTCTGCCTAAGTCAGCTTTGTCTTTTATCCCTCTAGAGTCAATAAAATCAAGACATGCTCAACTGGTTAAGGTCAAACAACTGACAAGCAAAGCTGTGATATTGAGCAGAATATTTGCTGTAGCCCATCTTTTATACCAAGACAAAACAAGGTACATGGTAACACTTTCAATCAGTTAAGATCAGAAGCTATGAGAGTCACTGTCTGGTACTGCATCAGGGCACTTATCGTCATCGTCATCGTCGCCCCCCCCCCCCCCCCCCACATGCTCTCTCTCTCAGTGGGCTTCCTCAAAGTTTTGTCTACCAAATTCACCCACAAGACATTGGTGGGCCTGAGGTTATAGTAGAGGACACTTTCCGAAGGTGCCACACAATGGAACTGAACCTGAAACCACATGTGGTTTCAAAGCAAACTTCTTAACCACACAGCCATGCCTGAACCAATGTTCGAAACAACTATTGTTATTAAAAAAAATATATATATATATATTTATCTGTTCTATTTATTTATCTGTTTTTCTTATTTGTATTCTTTGACAGATTGCCACTTCATGCAGATGCACACCAGCCCAGCAAGAGAAGGAAAAAGAACTTTGCCAATCTTAGCCAATGTTATGTTTTGGAAAATTAAGACGGAGTCACATTTGGAAATTCTTTTTAATTTGCCTTGTCGTGACACTTGGGATTTCCTTCTGCTTAAACCTTAGTCCTCTCCAGGATGGATACCACGACTGTCCATGTAATCCATCCCCATATGGAAATGAAAACAAAAATACCATTAGGAATTTTTCCAAGCAAACTGCTTACCATAAACTGGCCATTATTGTTCCATTTCGGGACCGGTTTGAGGAATTATTGGACTTTGTTCCCTATATGGGTCACTACCTGAACTTGCAGAAAGTCAATCATAAGATATTTGTTATTAACCAAGTAGACAACTTCAGGTAAGACATGCTTATGTCATTATTCAGTTTTATTTCAAGATTTCTTGCCAATAGAGAAAGAACCGGTTTCTAACCTAGATCCAAGTCTCCTTCATTGGAATCTCAGCAACATCGACAGGGTATTTTTGCATGTATTTGTGTATATGTATAGTATTTGGAGTCAGTGCATATACAGATTTGTTTGTCTGTCTGTCTGTCTGAACGAATGACTTGGAACTGCATTTGGTAGTGGGGCTCTGGTTTGAGAGTTACAGGGTTTTGAGGAGTGTGGAACTATCTCTTAGCCACTGTTGTTCATTGTTCTACTTTGGCCTGGAGTAGCAGCACCTGACAGGGGTCTGCTGAGGGTTAACAAGCATATAACATTCCATCTGAGTGCAGGGATGCAGGAATTTCCTTGGTTAACATCAGGGCATGCAATAAAACTAATGGAAGTGAGGGACCCCTAGCTGTTGTCACAGCAATCTTCTAGAAAAGGGACACTCTGACATAAAACCTGCAGTTTCACATGATTACTGGTCATCTTGTTTCAGCCTGTCACTAGGTACTAATCGCAGAGGCTCACAGAAAATGGTACATATGTTGTACAAGCGTTAGTCATCATATGTACAGATGTCCCTTTGTGGTGACCTTGTTTGTCATCTCATCTACTGAAAGTCCTACGGTAACAGAACAGTGGTGGTGTGTGCAGACTTTACCTGTTGGAACTGCACAGTTAGTTACAACTTTCATCTGTCACCTAGGCTTGAAACCATACAGATCTGCAATGAGACTGAGTAGTCATCTGAGAGATCATGGATGAAAAATCAGAAATGCCATTGACAAAGAGGAAGCACAAGGAGACGGCAGTCATCAGTGAAGATGGAACAATCACCACGTGTGTATGGGTGTGTTTATGAATGTGTGTGTTGAATCATTTGTTTTACATCCGTTTATCTATGCAGGTATGTGTTTGGCAGATATTTATATGAGGCAATATTTTAAGGTTGGATGCTCCTCTTGTTGTTAACGCTTACCTGTTTTTCAATCCAGGTAGTTTTATTCCACTATACTTCGATAGTACCGGGCTAGTGGGTGTTTTGTTCACAAAGAATATAAACATGGCATCACTGCTTATTTGCTCAGATGGTTTCATGCAAAGAAGAAGAAATGATGATATTTACACATACATATGCGCGCGCGCGCGCGCACGCACACAGAGACACACACACACACACACACGGCAAACAACTATACAGCCCCATTTAATAATTCCACTCATAAGGCGTGTGTGTGTGTGTGAGAGCACTCCTGTCTTGAAATCATATGATGGTTGTAAGCAAGCATCACTATCATGCAGGCAGTGTCCCCTGTTACAAGTCTTTCATGAAAACATGTCTGGGCTTGGAGAAATATTACCTTATATGGAAACAGGTGAGATGCCCTTCCTGTAGCCAACAGGAAGGGCGTCCCGCCATAGAAAATCTGTCTCAACATATTCTGTCCAACCCTAAAATGATGATATATAATCACATACTGAGTGTTTAGCTTACTCTTTACTCTTTTACTCTTTTACTTGTTTCAGTCTTTTGACTGTGGCCATGTTGGAGCACCGCCTTTAGTCGAGCAAATCGACCCCAGGACTTATTCTTTAGAAGCCTAGTACTTATTCTATTGGTCAATTTTGCCGAACCGCTAAGTTACGGGGACATAAATACACCAGCATCGGTTGTCAAGCGATGTTGGGGGGACAAACACAGACACACAAACACATACACACATGCATATATATATATACATATCTACGATGGGCTTCTTTCAGTTTCCGTCTACCAAATCCACTCACAAGGCTTTGGTCGGCCCGAGGCTATAGTAGAAGACACTTGCCCAAGATGCCACGCAGTGGGACTGAACCCGGGACCATGTGGTTGGTAAGCAAGCTACTTACCACACAGCCGTTTTTTTTCTGTGTTAAAATTCTGTATTTCACTCTTCACTTTATCTACTTCACTTATCCAGGTTCAACCGTGCAGCGCTGATTAATGTGGGTTACTTAGAATCAAAGAGTGAGTGTGACTATCTGGCTATGCACGATGTTGATCTGTTGCCTCTCAACCCTAACCTCAGTTATGCTTACCCATCGAAAGGACCTTTCCATGTTGCCGCACCTAATTTACATCCACGTTACCATTATCCAAAGTTTGTTGGAGGCATCCTCCTATTGACTTGTGATGATTTCCAGAAGGTAAGAGCTGATTTTTCCCCCCTTTTCTTTGTTACTTTGTTTCTTTGTTTCTTTGTTTCTTTCTCTCTTTCTCTCTTTATCTCTTTCTTCCTTCCTTCCTTCCTTCCTTCCTTCCTTCCTTCCTTCCTTTCTTTCTTTCTTTCTTTCTTTCTTTTATTATTAAATTATTTGTACTTGTGCCACTCAAAAAGCATTGGTGCTAGCACCACTTAAAAAGCACTGGTGCTTGTACTACTTAAACAGCACTGGTGCTTGTGCCTCTTAAAAAGCATCCAGTACACTATGTGGAGTGGTTGGTATTCGGAAGGGCACCCAGCCATAGAAGTCATGCTAGAACAGATAATGGACCATGGTATGGCCCCTGGCCTTACAAGCTCCTGTCAAACTGTTCAGTCCATGCCAGCTTGGAAAATAGATGTTAAAGGAAGACAATGATGTCCTCTAAGTTAGTCCTTCTTCATGGAAGGTCAATTAAATTCTTCATAGATAAACTGTTGTTGAAACAATACATGCAGACTTGGTTGTGTGGTTAAGAAGTTCAATTTGTAGTCTTTGTTTTAGGTTTGCTTACACAGTTGAGTGTTTTATACCATACCTATATGAGGGCATGTGACTCAGTGGTTAATGTATTCAGTTCATGATTGTAAGGTTGTAAGTTCAGTTCCTGGTATCACGTTGTGTCCTTGTGCAAGACATTTAATGTCATGTTGCTCCAATTCGCTCAGCTGGCAAAAATGTGTAGTACCTATATTTCAAAGGGCCAGCCTTGTCATACTCTGTGTCAAGCCGAATCTCCTTGAGAACTATGTTAAGGGTATGTGTGTCTGTGGAGTGTTCAGCCACTTGTACGTTAATTTCATGAGTAGGTAGTTCTGTTGATCGGATCAAGTGGTACCCTCGTCGTCATAACCAACCGAGTGCCAGCTTCATCTCAAGGAAGCACCACTACACTACACCCCAACTAAACAATGAATGACACTCAACTACAGCTTTTACAGCCACTCTAAATGCTAAGTCTCACTATCACTGACGATCTCCTCTGGTGAAAACATATCCTTAGCATTGTTATAACAGGATTACAAAGATTGGCTTTTCTCTTCAGATCAGAAAATATTTCAGCCTCTAACAGTTGCTGATATTCTACAAGGCTTAAGTGAACTCCATAATGAAGTATTGCTCCTACATCTGTGACGCTATCCCCCACGCCACAGAGAGAGAAAGAGAGAGAGAGAATCAAAGAGTTATGACCCTACTGTTTTATTTTATTCGTTTTCCTTTGCCAAATATATAGATATGAAATTGTTCAAATAAATTTCATTAGCTTCCTGGTAGTATTGTTTTTGATATAGAAAATTTAAGATATAACAAATTTTGATATTGGTGTTTGAATATGATTTTTGAACATTAAATAAATATTTAATCCCATTTGTATTTGAACATGAAATCTGTGATAGTATTTGGTTTGTTATATATTCTATGTCCCCTAATTTGTTTTAAATAAGCTCTTATTCTAAAAAAGTACTTTTTAAAAAATATTTTAATATCTTAAAAAAAAATTTAGCTTATATGACAACTGATCTAATGCAAGGGACACTATTTCACGATATTTCTCATGAGTTATCTCCCTGATAAACTTTTTTTTGTCAAATCATTATATTTCTGTAATTTTAAAAGGTAAAAGTTTAAACCAGGAATATTGTTATTCTGCTATTGAAGATTTCTGAATAGATTTGTCCTCACGATAGTCTACTTCTTAGCCAATGTAAGCTCATTAATTAAGTTTTAATTTCCGAGGATGTACAATAGATTACTCCATACATAGTTAATATGGTTTTAAAAATTTCTTGGCTTATTTTCCACTAATGTCTACACTGTATGCTAAGTGGCTTATTTGTTAAGCTATCACTATTTTGTCAATATTTTGTTTCATTCTAGACTCGTGGTTTGTCCAACAGATATTGGGGCTGGGGACAAGAAGACGATGAGTTCTATGTTAGGATGAGAAAAGCTGGATTAAATGTAAGTTGAATTTAAAAATTTTTGCTTGTTTCTTTTTAAAACATATTTTATTGTATATCATTTTCTGCATGAGTATTCAACTCATTGGTTAGCGTATTAACTGAGTATTGAAATAGTATTTACAATAACAAAAAAAAAAAGGGTAGAGAACCCCCTTTGGTCATGAGTGACTAGTATTCCACCTAGAAAGTTATCCTCTGAGGCACAAGTCTGGACAAAGTTGTTTCTGGAAGACCAACAGTCGCCCATATATACCAACCTTCCCTCTCCATGCCATTGATGTTATCCAAAGAAGCGGCAAAAGCCGATACAACTTAGCACCAGTGATGTTGCAACTCATTTCTACAGCTGAGTGAACTGGAGCAATGTGAAATAGAATTCCTTGCTCAAGAACACAACACACAGCCCAGTCTGGGAATTGAATATTTAGATTTTAACTTCTTTTAATCCATTATCTGAGAGTGTAGCTGCTAGAATAAGAATAGCCTAGGCAAAGTTCAGAGAGCTCCTACCTCTGCAGGTGACAAAGTAAAAGGTAGACTGTATTACACATGTGTACGAACTGCCATGTATATGGCAGTAAAACATGGGCCATGACTGCTGAGGACATGCGTAAACTTGCAAAGGATGAAGCTAGTATGATCTGCTGGATGTGTAATGTCAGTGTGCATACACAACAGTGTAAGCACCCTGAGAGAAAAGTAGGATTTAAGAAGCATCAGATGTGGTGTGCAAGAGAGACAACTGCGCTGGTATGCTCATGTGTTGTGAATGGATGAGGACAGCTGTGTGAAAAAGTGTCACACTCTAGCAGTAGAGGGAACTTGTGGAAGAGGTAAACCCAGGAAGACCTGGGATGAGGTAGTAAAGCACGACCATCGAACATTGGGCCTCAAGGAGGCGATGACAAGTAACCAAGACTTTTAGAGTTATGCTGTGCTTGAGAAGACCCGACAAGCCAAGTGTAACTGTAACTGTGGCCTATGCCAGTGCAGCATAACTGACCCACTTGAGAGTACTCTTCAATCATTGAGCAGTAAACTGCACTTGCGAAGACCTGTTGAGTCAAGTGAAGTCATTGTCGTGGCCGATGCCAGTACCGCCTGATTGGCTTCCGTGCCGGTGGTATGTAAAAGCACCATTCGAGCGTGGTTTATACCAGTGCTGGCTGACTGGTCCCGTGCCAGTGGCATGTAAAAAGCACCATTCGAGCATGATCGTTGCCAGTGCTGCCTGACTGACTCCTGTGCCGGTGGTACATAAAAAGCTCTATTCAAGCGTGGTCGATGCCAGTACTGCCTGACTGGCCCTCATGCTGGAGGCATATAAAAAGCATCCTCTACACTCTTGGAGTGGTTGGCGTTAGGAAGGCCATCCAGCTGTAGAAACTTTGCCAGATCAGATTGGAGCCTTGTGCAGCCTTCTGGCTTGCCAACCTGCAGTCAAACTGTTCAACCCATGCCATCATGGAAAGCGGACGTTAAACGACAATGATGATGATGATCATCCTTGACCATGTAGAGCTTTGATCAAATGTTCCATTTGTGACCATCCTGTCATTTTGTTTGTATATTTATAACTTCTTTGAAGGAGGAAAGGCAAGTGTCCATGACTTTTGAATACTCTCTGGATCTGGTAAACTGATATATGAGAAGAGAATTCAAGAGAAGAAAGGATTGACTGGAATGGTTATAATATTTTCTATTAGAGGTAGAAGGCCTGAAATTTTGTGGGAGGGAGCTACTCAACTACACTGACCCTAGTGCTTAGTTATATCTGGCACACTAATAAAGGTGTGTATAACAATCTTGAAAGAATTTGAACTCAGAATGTAAAGGTGGCAAAATGCAGCTAATCATTTTTTTCTTGCATGCTGATGATTCTGCTAGCTTGCCATTTTGATGTTACAGTTATAGTAAGGCCTAAACATGGCCCAAATTGTCTCCTGCACTTGCTGAAATAATGAGGACAATATTAGTTGGAGACTGATATCATATCCCACCCCCATCAATCAAATCAGCCACTGTTCTGCAGCTGGTTAAAGGCACATTCTCCTTTTCAGCATTGGATTCCTGTTCTCTAATTTTTTGGTCAAATCTACCCAATTTTTTCTTTATCTGTCACAGTCTCTTTTGTGGAATCCAGTCTTTCATTGTTTTTGTTTACCTCTGGTTACTTGTCTTTAAGATGTGCTTAACCTAACTCTATTTCAAGGATTTTGTAACATCTGAAATAACTACATAATATATATGAATGCACACATGTCTGTGGAGTGCTCAGCCACTTGCACGTTAATTTTACGAGCAGGCTGTTCCGGTGATCTTATCAACTGGAACCCTTGACGTGGTAAGCGACAGAGTGCTAACCAATATGAATACAAAATTAAGAGGAATGACCACTATATGAATATATAGTTATAGTTGAAAAGGGGTTAAGAATCCATACAAATCAAAGGTTCTTGGTTAAAAGTAAAAGTGGAAACCACATGGAAGTATGTTGGAAATTCGTTTTACTTTTTTTTTCTTTAATGGGACAGGATAAGTATGTTTATATTTGTTACATTGACTTTTATAAAATATTACCAGTTTCAATCTGTATGCCTTATCTTATCAAATAAGAATTCAAAGTCTAGAATTAGGAAATAATTAAAAATTAGAAATTAAAACAGTTCTTTTATTCTGTGCATAGTTAGGCACAAGCATGTGATAAGAAGTTTACTTCCCGGCCACATGGTTCTGGATTAACTCCCATTGTGTGGCACCTGAGTCAAGTAATTTCTACTTTAGCCTCGGGCTGACCAAAGCATTGTGAGTGCATTTGGTAGACGGAAACTGAATGAAGCCCGTCGTATATATATATATATATATATATATATATATATATATATATATATATATATATATATATAAATAAAGGGCATTACTACAGAATAATGCCACACACTAGACTTCCCAAATAAACACATTTTAGTACCGAATACGAGGAAAACAACTTTTGAAAGAAACCAACTTTTTAAAAAAAATAAACTCAACTATGTATCGACTGATTTCGCGATTACCAGAATGAAATCTAGTTTCCGTTCGTCAGCATAGTATAGTATCAACATATACAAATAAACAGAATCCTCACCCTACCAAAACGAACATGCATTATTCTGTAGTAATGCCCTTTATATATAAACGAATAAGTATATTCTTGGGAATAGAAATTTCCCTTACGAATTTTTTTGCACACTAGCTTCCTGATGAAATTGTTGTAAAAGATTTTATCCTTTTTTGATTTTATTAACCAAATATATATATATATATATATATATATATATATATATATATATATATATATATATATATATATATATATATATATGTATGTGTGTGTTGGTCATTATGTCTGTTTCTCTCCCACCACCACTTGAGAACTGATGTTGGTGTGCTTATGTCCCACATGACCTAACAGTTCGGCAAAAAAAAAAAACTTGATAGATTAAATACCAGGCTTAAAAAGAAAATAAACTGTGGGGTCATTAGTTCGACTAAAATTCCTCTAGGCGATGTCCCAGCGTTGCCGCAGTCTATCAACGTCTGAAACAAGTGAAAGAAAAGATAGTTAAGAACATGTATATATGTATGCATATGGAAAGTCAGGGCCAATAAATTCGGCAGTTTTTGAAAGAGTTACCTCCCTTGACAGCGTGCTGTTTGGTTAAATACTTTTGATTTCTTGAGCGATGTGTAATTTTCTTCTCTTAAATCCTAAGTTAAAACCATCTTGGAGTACTGCTTAATTTTTCTTTCAGCTATGTTAACCATTCAGTTAAGCTTACACTGGAGCAACGCTCACATTACTAACCATTCTATGTTTATTGTGTCATCATTGCTACACACACACACACACACACACACACCACGGCCACCACCAGTATACCCATCATGATTACCCATCTGATAAGCGTACACCAGGCACATGCATCACAACCATATGTGCATGATATGGTGATCTCATATCAAGATAAACAGTGCATGACCTTGCAGGTGAGGCCCAGTTAGAATTTTCTTCAGGTTGAGTACCCCATCCTGCTCAAAAGGTCTCTGAAAATGGGTAGTTTAAGGATGTTGAATGAAACATCTATGCTTCCAGAAGTGAGTTATCTAAACTCAAAAAAATTCCTCTCAATACATGGCTATGATGCTACCCCACTACTTTTGCTTGTGATCAGAGATGCACATATCGTCAGCCACTTAGAGACATGCTCAACATGTTAAGGTGAAGCAACTGACAAGCAAATCTGTGGTACTGAGCAGAATATTTGCTGTCGCCCATCTTTTATACCAAGACAAAACAACGTACATGATAACACTTCCAATCAATTAAGATCAGAAGCCATGAAAGCCACTGCCTGGTACTCCATCCGGGCAATTATTATTATTTTTTGCTTGTGTGTCAGTATCATCATCATTTTAACATTAACTTTTCCATGCTTGAATGGGTCATATGGAGGTTATTGTATGTGCATGTATGATGATGATTATATATATAAATATATATAGTAAATTCAAACATGAACAAGCAAGAAAAAATACGAAAAAACAAGAACGGAAGGACGTGGAATAAGTACAGTGTTATTAGACGCTCAAGAAAGGAAAGAGGATTTCATGTTTCGAGCAGAGCTCTTCATCAGAAATATATATATATATATATATATATATATATATCATTTAATGTTTGGCTTCGATACTGGCATAGGTTGAATGGTTTGATAGGATCTGATGAGCCAGTAGGCTGTATCATGCTTTCCAAATGTTTATTTTGGCATAGTTTCTATAACTGGATGTCCCATGCCTTCATTTGTGTGCCAGATATAACTAGAAATGGTATCATTTGGCACTAAGTTCACTTTGTACAACATCCTCTTTTCCTGAGCAGAAGCTTCTGTAGTTTTGCTGTCACTTTCTTTGTCCTCTTAGTCACATTTATGACAGAACAACAATAGTATGTCCTTACCAATTATTGTAGTCCTTCAGTCAGGATTTGCAGAATTGGCACCTTCCAACAACCAAGAAGCAGCTTGTCCTGCAAGAGTGCAGAGAGATTACCAGTTATGAAACCATACATCATGTCACTTTGAAAATGGAAAAACTCTCGACTCTGGTGGAGAACTTCTACTTAATCGTCGTCGTCGTTTAACGTCCGCTTTCCATGCTAGCATGGGTTGGACGATTTGACTGAGGACTGGTGAAACCAGATGGCTACACCAGGCTCCAATCTGATTTGGCAGAGTTTCTACAGCTGGATGCCCTTCCTAACGCCAACCACTCAGAGAGTGTTCTGACTAAGAGAAACACCCTCTTGAGTTTCAGACAGTGGTTTTACAACTGGTGCCATTCTCTGTCAAAATTACAGCATCTGTTGGATTATGAGTTTATCCATTGGGACAATATTATGGATATACTCTCTACATATGCCATGAGGTAGACTAACTATTTGACTGCCTACTCATGTGTATAACATATAATTTGTCTGTAAGCCTTAATTACTGCCGAAATAGCGAGGCATAAAACAGTCAACAAAATGCAAAGTGTACCTAACAGTAGTGTTATGCCACCTATTGTTCTCTACTGACATCGACACACTCTGTCATCAAGGCATCAAACAGATAATAAAATACCAATAATATCTTATATGAAATCATCGTCATCTTCTTCATTTAGCGTCTGCTCTCCATACTGGCATGGGTTGACGGTTTGACAGTTGGAGCTGATGTGCTGGAGAGCTGCACCAGGTTCCAGTCTGATTTGGTATGGTGTCTACAACTGGGTGCCCTTCCTAATGCCAACCACTCTAGGAGTGTAATGAGTGCTTTTACATGCCACAAACGCATGGCACCCACAGTGAACATGACTACAATTTATGGCACCAGCTACAATATTGATGAAATATAATGAATATTCTTGACAAAACCAACTAAGGGATCTTGCAGCTTGCAACTATATCTAGTGTTGAATCTATCTTTCTAGAATCACAGTAGTAGTGGGTGGGATGTGATTTGTATAGAGGGCTCTAGGATCTCTAAGGTTGTACTCTGCTGTTATCTGAGGTGTGGAGGCTACTGATAAGGGCTGCTGAAACTCTGATATTAGGATATGTATGATTAAGTGATATTTAATTGAAATGAATGACTGCATAGGACAAGATATTGGCCAACTACGAGTGATGGCAGAGAGAATTAATGAAAGGTATAAGGAAGGCAAAAGAGCCATCAGTATTCTGCATTTCTTGTGAACATGGCTGTACCAGCACCTTTAGTTGCTGCAGTTCCACGAAAGTGTGAAGCATCATCAAAGAACTTTCTTCAGGAAAATAAATTCGTTTCTGCTATCACTTCATATATGATTGTATGATGGTTAATGTGTGCCCCCGCCTTCCCCCACACAGAGGAAGCCACGTATTCAACATGGTTTTAATTAACGTGTTTCAAGTTTGTACTATTTATTAACTGTAACCTGCTTTTCTTCAACTTTGAGATAAATTTCGTGCAACATGGTTCGTGCATCATAAAATTAAAAATATCATAGCAAACATTATGTTGCCATAGAAATAGCTGGCAGTAGAAACCCTTGTTTCTTTTATTTTTCTCTTTTTCTCCTCATGATATCACTTACTTTACTGTTTTAATTAGAATACTTTTCCCCATCAGCAATGGATAACAGGGAAAATGAATGTGAGAATGACTGCATTTAAAGCGGGTAAAAAGCTTTTACTTTAGGGAAGGAACTTGAAATAATTAAAAATTATGATAATGGTGCTAGAAAGTAAGTGATTGCCCACAGGTTTAGATTGAATGAAATGACTATGCACTATTTCTAAAGCAACATGAAGATTATCAGAACCCCCCCCCCCCAAAAAAAACCAAAAAAAAAACAGATGGCTTCATTTTCGACAGCAATGCAATCAACTTCAAATTAGAATGAGGAGATGATTGAAATGGAAGACTTATAACTCATATGGAATGAAGACTATAATCAGTTGTATTCCATTGAGTACTCACACCTTTAAAATGGAAGCTTTGATCCTGTTCTCTACCTTGAAAGGAGAAATGAAACAGAAGTTAGAAATAAACTTATAAGTAGTTTTGGGTGGTTCAAATACTTAAAGTGATTTGGTTTGCACAATATGAGAATTTGAAGTGAATCTGCCAGTGATGAAGAAACTGTAGAAAAATTTCAAGCAAATTTTCAAAGGCTTACGGAAGAAGAAAGTTATGATGACAGATTTTCAAAGTTGATGAGACTACTTTAGTTTGGAAGGACATGTCCCTGCAAAACTTACGTTGCTAATACAACATGCAAGTTCACCAAATGATTGACAATGCAATGAGCTGCTAAAGGAAAGAGTTGGAAGATGAGAGGAAGTAGAAGAACATCCAAACTTTGGATGAATTTTTTTTTTGAAAAAAAAAAAAAGAATTAAATGTTAGAATAAATTTGTTTTATTGTATTTTAACTTGTTTTCCTTTTGGGTAGGTAGTTAGGGAGAAATATGTGAAAAAAGAGGAATTTTGAAAAATAAGCAAAAAAGGAGTTGGATGAATTGCAGTATTTTACACTTATATATTTATATTTATTATTTTTATATTTGATTATTACATTTACCTTGGCACTTTTAAGGGATTGTTTGTGTTAAGTGAGGAATTTGTGTGTGTGTATGAATATATATAATATATATATATATATATGTATATGTAATATATATATATATATATATATATATATATATATATATATATATATATACTTATGTTATGAGTTCTACTTTTCCTGTTTGCATCACAAACCCTGTACGAACAAATGTATGTAGTTGTATAGGCACACCTTTGTATGCAAATGCACAGTCAATGTGTTTGTTTATTATATTGGTAACTAAAATGGAACAAAATGTAAGGTTGCTCAAAAGAGAACTTGGCAGAACCATTAATACCATTTCAATAGCTGAGTGAATCCAGAGAGAAACAAAAACTATAACAGCAGCAGCAGCACAACCGCACCTGCAAACAACAGGAACAACAACTGGCTAACTCTAAACATTGGTTATTGCAAAACAAATTGTTTTGAGAAACGCATTGGAATTTCTTTGAGTGAAACAAACAAACAAACAAAAAAATGAAGTTGCTTTTGTGCTTTTTTTATGCTTGTTGTTACCAATTTTATAATATACATCATCATCATCATCATCATCATCATCATCATTATTTGCCTTACAGTAATAACCATTTGTGTTATCGTTTTTGCATCATTGTTCATTATTATTGTTATCATTGTTATTATTATTCTTATTGCGTTTGTTGTTGTTGTTGTAACATTTATTTTATCTATTTTATCAAAAGAATTTATTGAATATCTGGTGGGTGGGTGCTGGGTGGGATGACGACAAAGAAGGAAAGCAAGGAATTGGAAGAGATGTGAGACTGTAAAAGGAAACTACCGTTTATATAAAATGGATGTTCTGTGGCTGGCTGGCTGGCTGGCTGGCTGGCTGGAAGGATGGATGGATGGCTGGAGCATGGAAGAGGAGAGAGAGTGTCTGTATGTGTGTATGGAATATTCTGGAATGTTTCTCTAAATAAAATCAGATTTAAAATTAAAAAAAAATATATCCAATAATAATAATAATAATAATAATAATAATTCTGTTCTACTATAAGCACAAGGCCTGAAATTTGTGGGGAGGGGACTAGTCAGTTACACTGACCCCAATGCTCAACTGGCACTTCTGTTATTGACCCCCCGAAAGGATGAAATGCAAAGTTGACCTCGGCAGAATCTGAACTTAGAATGTAAAGATGGGCAAAAATACTTAGCAGCATTTTACCTAGTTTGTTAACAGTTCTGCTATTTCACTGCTCTATTGATGATGATGGTGGTGGTGGAGGTGGCGGCAGCGGTATTGAGCAGAATATTTGCTGTAGCCCATCTTTTATACCAATACAAAACAATGTACATGCTAACACTTCCAATCAGTTAAGATCAGAAGCCATGAGATTCACATAACAACAGTGCTGCCATCACAGTGCCTTAATGATAATAATATTCTTTTACTCTTTTACTTGTTTCAGTCATTTGTCTGAGGCCATACTGGAGCACCGCCTTTAGTCGAGCAAATCGACCCCAGGACTTATTATTTGTAAGCCTAGTACTTATTCTATCGGTCTCTTTTGCTGAACTGCTAAGTTACGGGGACGTAAACACACCAGCATCGGTTGTCAAGCGATGTTGGGGGGACAAACACAGACATACAAACATACACACACACGCATACACACACACACACACACATACATATACATATATACGACGGGCTTCTTTCAGTTTCCGTCTATCAAATCCACTCACAAGGTTTTGGTCGGCCTGAGGCTATTGTAGAAGACACTTGCCCAAGGTGCCATGCAGTGGGACTGAACCTGGAATCATGTGGTTGGTAAGTAAACTACTTACCACACAGCTGCTCCTACAGGTATGATGATAAAAATAACAATAATAAAAATAATGATAATGATAAAACCAACTGAAAGCTACAAAAAAGTAGAGCATGACAATAACTGGAATATAAATAACTAAAAATGCTAAATGAATTAAATAATAAGGCTAAACTGAAAATCTAAAATATCTCATCTAAAACTACTACTACTACTACTACTACTACTACTACTACTACTACTACTACTACCATGTAACTAAATCTCTCCATCTTAAAGAATGTGAATATACTATAATAATCTCTTGAAAGATTAATATATGTTTGTGTGTGTGTATGTGTGTACATCTCTGTGTGTGTATATACATATATCTGCGTGTTTGTATGTACATATATCTGTGTGTGTGTCTGTTTGCATATGTGTATCTATACATGTGTGTGTGTGTGTGTGTGTGTGTGTGTGTGTGTGTGTGTGTATACACATATATCTGACTATGTGTGATTCTGTGTGTATATTTATTTATTTAAATTAAAGAAGATAACGAATGGAAGTAAAATGAAAATGTTAATAGGGAGTCGAAATGATGTTATAGAATTCCTGACGAAAGCAAATTTCAGAATTCTGTGTATTCATTGCCAATGGCTTTTCCTATAGGAATTAGCGATAATCTTTCTTTTGAGACGTAACTTTGGCTCCTTCTGCTTTAGAAATGGTGCCGTGTGTTTTGGAATTTCCATTTGCATTCTAATTTTTATTTCTTAATTTTTTTTTAATTTTCTGTTTAAGAAATTTTGTTGTGTAGTTATGTTCTTTTTTTTTATGTTTGTTTTACTTAGTGTTTTTAATTTTGTTTTCGCTGTTTGCTTATTCTATTTTTATTTATTTGATGTTTTTTTTTTTTTAACCTAGTAATTGATGGAAAATTAGCTTGTATTCTTGTTCTGCAAATCATGTTATGATTTCTTTTACAATATTGGCATCGAGTGAAAAGAGGTCTGGCTTTGGTATCATCAATGAAGTTATTGGTGCTGGTTTTGATGTGGTGATCAACACTTGCAGTGAGGCGACTCACAGCCTGCTCTTTTTTGCTTGCTTGCAATGATACTACTGCTATGGATGGCTGTTAATGAGAAAATCTCTCTGTGCTCACTGAACTTGTTTGAAATAATAGCCAAGCCTTCCTCAAATTACTTTTCATCACCTTAAAGAAGAAGGTCATGTTGGATGATGTATCATCAGCATCATCAACATATTTTTTCATGCTGGCATGGGTTGGAGAGTTTGACAGGAGCTGGCAAGCTGAAGAGCTGCCCAGGCTTCATGTCTGTTTTGGCATCATTTCTACAACTGGATATCCTTCCTAATGCCAACCACTTTACAGAGTGTACTGGGCGCTTTTATACAGCACCAGTATGGGCGTTTTTACATGGCACGAGCATGGGTGCTTTTTACATGGCATCAGCACCCACAAGCCTTCAAGATTAGGATCGCTCAGCTGAAGACGAATGTAGAGACATGCCTGTTTGCAAGGATAACCACAATTTTATTTAGCTTGATGTGTCTTCTCAAGCACAACAAACTGCCAGAAGTTTTGGTCTCTAGTCATCCCCTCTGTAAGGCCCAACATCTGAAGATCTTTTCTCACCAGTTTGTCCCATGTTTTCCTGGGTCTACTCTTTCTACATGTTCTCTCCACAATAAGAGATCAGTACTTCTTGTAAAAGACAAGATGGTTGTGGCTGGAGTGTCTTTGATCAAAGGACTACTTGACCTTGGGCTAAACAACAACAATAAAAAGGAGTACTATAATTTGAAATATCAAATACTTGCTTCTCATGACAATGAATTGTGGTACCTGTTTTCAATTAGGTGGACTGGGCCTTTGACATATGCCATTTTCAAACCATTTGTCATTCAACCAGTAGTGAGATATTTTATTGAAACAACCTACTACAACTAATGCAGTCATCTCATAGAAAATTCTGCTACTAAGAATACTCACTTTGTTCTTGTCAAAGTATTATTTCTGTCACTGATGGCTAACTTGATGCTCAAGTTCTTAGGCCAAGCATTATCTTGTGTAGTAAGTTTAAATCTGTGAGTTGAAACTCTGCACCTATTTGGGAACAGAATTTGATTCTTGATTACTTTGGTTCAAATAGTTCTTACCCATTATATATCTGTATCGTTACCCAAGGAAAGTGTTGTATCTGATCCATTTAATGTCAGGAAACTGGAAATAATTACTGGTCCTTAAAATCTCTTTAGGGTTTAAGAGTCATTTGCATGTTTATATATATAATATATATATGTGTATGTGTGTAAAAGCATCCAGTCCATGTAAAAAGCATCCAGTCCACACTGTAAAGTGGTTGGCATTTGGAAGGGATCCAACTGTAAAAACCCTGCCAAAACTGACCTCATCTGTGCTGATGCCATGTAAAAAGCACTCAGTCCATTCTGCAGAGTGGTTGGTGTTAGAAAAGGCATCCAGCTATAAAAACTATGCCAAAACATGCAGTGAAGCCTGGTGCAGTCTTCTGCCTAGCCAGCTCCTGTCAAACTGTCCAACCCATGCCAGCATGGAAAGCAGACGTTAAATGACAATGATGATGATATATGTATTCATACTTGTTGAAGACCAATGCCTTCTTGATTCATTTATTGCAGATATCTCGCCCACAAAATATTACAACTGGTTACAAGACATTTAAACATTTACATGATTCCAAAAAACGTCGACGTGATACCAGCCGTTTTTTCAACCAGCACTATGTAAGTATTTTCTCTTGTATCCATGTGTTACTCTTTTTTTAATTTTTTTTTATAGCTTTTCCACAACATTGATACTTTTTTTGCCATAACACCACATTACACAAACATCAGTTTGTTTCTGTTTTTACTGCTGTTGTTTAACCCCAAGTCAGCAATGACTGGACAGACCTCTGCTTGTGTATGCTGTGTCTGTTTCAGTGTTGTGATATGCTTGAGTGGTATTTGTCATAAGTTTTACCTACTGAAAGTGGAGCCTGATGTCATTGTATCTAAAAGGAGAGGATTCTTTCAATCTTTCAGGAGGCTGGATTTATTTTTTGTAATGAACTTAAACTGTTTTCAAAATTAGAAGGATAATTGATAAATAATGTTATTTAAAATGGTATGGGCAATGCAGTATTACAGTAATACCAGTGATACTGTGCCTCACATTTATTCAGAATTGAGTAAAGCATGGATTTCATAATGACATTAGTAACATTAATGAAAGTTTCTCTAATTAGTTCACTGTGGACTCGAAGCTATGTTGCAGCTATGTCAAGAAATATTGTAAATATATTAAATCCAAGAATTATTTCTAGTCTTGCTCTAAAATAAATTTGATATTATGACCAAGAAGTAACATGTAGGTCAGAGAATAGAGAGATTGTGATTCCAGAATAGATGGATCTCTCATTCACCTTCAGTGCTGCTGGAACCTCAGTATAAGTGGTCAGTTAGATTGTTTATGTTAGTGAATATCCAGAAGAAATTGCATGTTGTTTTGTCTGTTAAGTAATTTTTACTGAAAATATAATGGGAAAGATGTACTTATTAACATAAGAAATAGTAAAACTAAATTTATTTTTAAGGTCTTTCTTTAGTTTTCCTCTTTATTTGTCTTTTTTCTTTGTTCCTCTCCTCATTCTTTCCTTTCTTTTCGTTTGCTTTACCATAAAAAAAGCAAACAAATATTTTTCAGCAATGCACCACTGTTACACAACAACACACTAACTAACTAAACTCTATTTTTGAATCTCATTTTTTTTTTTGCTCTGTTTATGTTGCAGATTTCCAGCCACCGTGATTATGAAACTGGGTTTGATACTTTGACGTATGAAAAAGTTTCCCAGTATGACTTATCTGTGAATGGTTCTGTGGCAAAAGTGATAAATATTAGACTAAGCTGTGACTTGAGTAAGACGCCCTGGTGTTTACAGAAGCAAGACCATAATTTAGCCAAACCTTATCTATGAAAGTACATTATTGTTTATATGTGTATATTTTATATATATATATATATTGTTTTAACATCGTTTAAAGTTTGAATGGTATAAATATGGCTTGTGGTGTGAAAATATTTATGCTAATAGAAAGGAAGAAAAAAAAAAAATGTAACCTATACTGTTTAAAGAAAAATCCCTTAAGCTTGTTATATCAATAATAACAGAACCAAATATATGGAAATCAAAACACACATTTATTCTGAGCTGCAAAACAAGTAGAAGAGTGAAATAGCTGTTGTAATAATACAGAGGAACCTTAGTTTATGAATTTAATTCATTCCAGAAGGCTTTTTGTCACCTGGAATATTTGTAAACTGGAACCATTTTTCCCATTGGAAACTCAAGAGAAAGTATGGCAAAATTGAGCAAGGATGTGCTCTGAGTGAAAGCTAGACAGCTACTGATGCTCCCTCACTGATGCTCTCTGTTTGTTGCCCACCTTTATTTGCTGGTTTGTGTGTTTGTTGAGATGTTGCTTATCAATCAAGATGTTTTATATTTGAAAAATTTTTTATAAACTGATTTGTTCATAATTGGAAGCATTTGTAAACTGAGGTTCCACTGTACGAAAATATGTCTAAATTTAAAAAAGAAAAAGAGAAATACTACCCTTGCTTTTCCCTCATTTTTGGTTCAATTAAATATAATAATGATTATTTGAATAACAACAAAAGAAACAAGCAAATTCATTTTATAACTAAATACTATAAGCCTTTTCACTCCCAGCTTTCAACTTGCAGCATTTTAAGGGTAGGAAGAAGAATGAAAAATCATGGAAAAAAAATGAACAAATTAAAGAGTATAGGGAAATGATTTAAAAATGCATATGGAAAAATGAAGAGAAAAATCTCATTTCATAATTTTTTTTTCTGTCTAGGTAATCTTTACATGTTAAATGGAGGGACGATCATCTTAAGCACTCAAACTAACAACTGTTCAAAGTTTGTTTATTCAAAGCAACGTAACCCTATAACAGTAGTGATGCCTTTTGTCTCTACTCAAAAATATTACACACACACACACACACACACACAAACATCATCAATTTATATGTATGTATGTATATATATATATATATATATATATATATATATATATATATATATAGGGGTTTGGTGATGCAAACAGGAAAATAGAACTCAAAATGCAAGTATATGTATTTTATTAACAATTATCAGAAGTTACAGAGTGACTCAAGGGTTCAGGTTTTTGTGCATTGGCCAATGCATAAAACTCTTGAATCTTGAGTCACTCATCACTCTGTAATGTCTGATGGTTATTAATAAAAAAAAACTTCTGTGTGTGTATACATATATATAACGTGTGTACACATACAGATAGGTGTACAAACACAAAAAGCACTCAATGGGTGTCGTCTCAATACTCAGAATTAAGTGGCCAAATAACCACATTGTGTGCTTTATTCTTCATCTGAAACTTAAGTAATTCAATTGCAAGTGAAGCTCTTAATGCAAATATCCTAATAAGAGGAGAATATTGTTTAAAGAGTTTCTGCACATTGCTTAATTATTCTCGGATAAACCTGTCTCCATCGAATCTCATTGCATCCATGATGGTGTCTTTGTGTGCTGAATGAGTGCTAAATCCCCAGTGAAATGTGATGAAGAAAACTGATAAACAAAATGATTAAGTTGTGAGAAAACCTAACTTTTCTAATTTTAATGTAAAGTAAATTGGCTTAGTAGTGAAAGTACCAAGCCAGACTTTAAGTAATTGCAGTTCCCAAGGCACTGCCTTACAGAATTAACATCACGCTTTTCGGATACTGTGTGATTACATACTATATGCTCTTTTGATGTTATCTTAACCTTTAATACCATGTTTATTCTATTCTTTTCATGAGCATCCATGAAGTTTGGAAGTGCTTTCCAGAAGTAATAGTAATGATTAACCCATCGGCTCGTTAGGATATCGTTGAAGACTTTGTCTTCCTGTAGTGATTTAAAGTAGGATATATTCAAAGGAATGGTTTTCCTGTTAACTTTTCTTGTGTTATTGAAGTATTTGGACACAGCATTGCAATTTAATGAAGTTATGTAATGTTGTTGGTTACAGAAAGCTCCTACTTTGTACAGTGGAGAACATGTGGCTTCTTATGTCACCCATTTGCAGTCATGCAGACATAGCTGTTGTCTTCTTTTCTCAGGGACACAAGCTGGTTACAATGATGAGATGTGAGCCATGGACTCTGGCTTCTAGAGCAGCACTGTTATCACCACCACCACCATCACTGACCCCCAAACTGTGAATTTTATTCTTTGATATTGGTAATCTTCAGTTTCTTAAGCTCACTGGGTCCAACTATTAATATTTGTAACTACACTGCCACCACCATTACAGACAACAACAATTACAACAACTACAGCACCTTAACATTATGAGGGTCAATAACTATTGATAACTTATGTTTTATAGCCATTGAAACTGACCATGATCACAATGGATGAAACCTCATATTTCAATTGTTGAAAATGTTCGTTATATTTTGTTTATTTTTGAACACCAAAATCTTTCTATATATATACTTCAAAGTTAAACATTTTGATGTAAATAGAATCCTTTATATTCTCAACTATAAGCCTCCCACCACCAGAAGAAAGCGAAATTGTTTTATATTTAAGTTTTTACAAAATCATTCATGTTACTTTTTTTAGCATTCATTTTTGTTCATTAGGAAAATGCAGAGGTTATATTGAAGAATGTATGATGTTTGGGTTAGGTTTGTATTGGGGATGGGACATCAAAATTTTAAGTTGGTTATTTGAGACAAAATATTATTGGATACGTGACTTCATCAAAAAGCTTGCAAACACACAGGGATTTTTAAAAAATCACTGACGAATCTGTATGTTATTCTCATGTTGATAAGCTACTGTATATTAAATGTAAATATATACATAATACTATGTGTGTTAGTGTCTTGTCTTTTTCTTATGATACTTGTTAAAGAATTCTTTATTCTTTCAGTTACGTATTTTATTTATATAGCGTAAGACACTGTATCTGTATTTTAATGAGGAGAAGGAATTTCATTAATTTATATTTTATCATTCTTCAATTGTGCCACATTTAAAATGAGTCAGAATTCTCTGTTGATTTTGCCGATGAAATCTTTTTTTTTTTTTAAAACGTGGAGAGAGAAAAAAAAATCCACTTAATAAATGCAGGCGAATTTCTTTATTTGAAGCTGATAAAGCTTTATCATTTGTCACTACTCGGTTTCATATGATGTGCAGTCCTTTAGGCCTCAGGACAACGAATCATTTTGTCACTTGAAGCAATGTACACAGATAAATGTTTTGAGTAGTGATGGAGTGAACAATCAGCTTCAAATGAATATGTAATCAACAACATGGCCACAGTGGGTGGATGGGAGTAAAAAACCTCGGGAAGCATTCTGTTTACTAAATACAAATATGCTATGGTCTCACACATGTAATGTATAGTGAGATAATGCAGCTGAAATCCAGGAGATCTGTTCGATGAGATTATTTCATGAGGAGTATATGAACAACAAAAAGTCAGGTTTAACAAGTAAATATATTTATTTAACCACTTGTCATTCCTAGGATTATGGCCGTTTCGGAGTTTTTTTCATGTAATAATAGTATCAGTG
Source organism: Octopus bimaculoides (assembly GCF_046866305.1). Classification (NCBI taxonomy): domain Eukaryota; kingdom Metazoa; phylum Mollusca; class Cephalopoda; order Octopoda; family Octopodidae; genus Octopus; species Octopus bimaculoides. Next base: position 171,435,017 of record NC_142929.1, read on the forward strand.
TATAATAATGTTTACATGCCTGCATTAATATACATGCCACGCATTATACAACTGTATTGTATAATGTGTCGTTTGCATATTAGTGCAGACGTGAACATAATTTATTATATACTGAAATCATTATTACATGAAGAAGGCTGCGAAACGGCCGTAACCCAAAGGACGTCAAGCAACTAAATATATTCCCTTCTGATACCTCCTGCCTTTTTATGGTGGAACATGCATTGTTGAGAAGGTCTAATGTGACTGAAATATTTCTATTTACACACACACACGCGCACGCGCACACACATGGCACGTGGCCTAGTGGTTTCGGTGTTGCACTCACGATCGCTAGATCTGTGTTCGATTCTCGTACCGAGCAGCGCGTTGTGTTCTTGACCAAAACACTTCATTTTACGTTGCTCTGTGATCGTTTTGATAACTGACGTGTGGTACACTTGTGCACCTGTACAGGCAATGTCGATTTAATGGCGGGACTGAGCTAATGTACAGCACATACATTTGATCACAATAAACAAATCATTTGTGCAGGTCGTTCAGCAAACACTGAACACATACGTCGTCTTCGACGGGAGAGTCTATCATTTATATATATATTTATTTATTTACATACGCACACACACACACAATGACAGGCGAGGTGGTTGCGGCTTTCATACCATCATGAAGATTGTCAGTTAATTTTACTAACTCTAGCATTCATTCAAGAAATAAAAGCAAAACAAATTTGCTCAATTAGTACCAAACATGGCTAGATGTCTTCTAGTGATGCATGTTGCTTTTGCGTCAGTTTTTTCATGAAGAGTTGCAGAAAACTGCAATAAAGATTCATCCTGTAATCTTTACCAAAGAAATTCATTACCTGAAGTTAGATTATTTCTTTTGCAGTTTCTTTACTACTATTTATTAGCTCTGCTTTCGCTAAGGCGGAGGTATTGTTTTCAGTCGTGTTTGTTTGTCCGTGAACAAGATATCTCAAGAACAGCTGGATGGATTCGGATGAAACTTTCGGGGATGTTTGGCCTCGTAACTGCCTCGAACTGATTAGATTTGGGGATCGATCCGGTACTGGACAAAGATTTTGGATGATTTTAAAAATTTATTTTACTTTACATGAAGTATTACGATCTTATGTTCTTTCAAGTCTTTTTCTGATTATCTCCCTTGAAAGCAAGCTCATGATTTCCACGTAGGCTGTCGTGGCGTAGCTGTTTCCAAAATTTTGTTTTCGCTTTTCTATTATTAATTTTACTCGCGTCTCTCAAACTACATAAACAAACGGCAGCAAAACCGTTCAGAAATTAAGTAACACTAACATATTCAGTAACAATAATAAATTTAATTTATCCTCGACAGTTTTTAGTTTTACTAATTTTGAATATATCGCTCCTGTTTAAAACCTCTTACCTACTTCAAATTGCATTTCTAGCTCTGCCTTGAAGGAAGCTTTACCTCTTGGACTCACGTTTCTGTGCGCAACGATAATGCATGTCCTTTCCGTTTTCTTTCACACGCGGATAATTTTTTTTACTATAGACCTCAATGGTCGTAAAGACACTATATCAGTGGATAGACTAAAAAAGGCCTTCATAGAGAAAACTGTCCCTGTTCCCACAACAGACAACACACAGTGCCAGCATGGTATTTATAAACACGGCCGGCACATCCACCTTCACATTCCATGACTACCGTTGGGATAGATGAGATCCGAACAAGGATAGTGGATTATTTTTCCTGTGTTTTTAATTTTTGAGAGCGGTCGGGTTCATTTTTAGTATTTTCGCTTGTGAGAGCAGTCTAGTTTATTTCAGGTATTCTCATTTTAAAAATCATCTCCAGCTAACCGTTGAGAGGACGTTGGTGTTGCCTTGGCAGAAGTTTGCACTCTCTGAGTGCTATTATTAAATGGATTTTAGAAAACATTAACACCGGTTTCTTTAGTTTGACGTCATTAATTCTAGTGCTCAGTTCTTTTTCTTTTCTTTTTAAAGTCCTTTACTGACCAGCGCAAAGCTCTCGCTTGATTGGGAAATGGAAAGTGCTTGAAGTCTTGGGTTTATTTCTCTGAATTTGAACTTTGGTTCCAAATGATTTTACAACACTATACAATTCATGCTTGTAAAGACATGAACATGATATACATAGGGGAGACATCTAGGAGCACTGCGGAAGGATAAAATGAACATTTGAGACAATATGACGACAAAAAACAGTCCTCCATACTCTACCATCATGCCAAGGATCAACATGGAGGCAGCCTGGGTCAACTTGGCACCCGCATTTTATCCAAACACCCAAAGGACCCAACCTTCAAACAAATACAGGAGTACATCCTCATAAATGAAACATCCTCAGTACTAAATAGGAAATATATGTAGTAGATAATCACACCCCTATACCCACAGTTTATATTATTATTAGGTAGAATAGTTAGTGGGCTGTTATGTAGATAGATGTATGTATGTATGTGCATATGTATGTAGGCAAATGGATATGAAAGTAAGCAGACAAACAGACGGATAGGTACATAGGTAATATGAACAGACAAGCACACATACACACACACTTCACTTCACACAAGGACACATTTGGAGACACATGGAGATACACATCGATACATACAGACAGTACATATATGCATACACACTTACATACATACATACATACACACATGTGTATGCGCACACACACACTGACCCACACACACATGCGCACAAACAAACAAAAAGAACGCAGCTTGGATAACAAAGTTAACAACTATTGAAAAGTTTGCAAGACGCAACGAAAATTTTAGAAAAATAAATAAGTAAATGAGTGGAAATTTTACCGGTGAGTGTGTTAAATTATAGGGCACTAAAAAAGAATGACTCTCTTTAGACACAACAGATTATGCTTCAACACACGAACTCACATAAAGAATCTTGCAAACCAAATCCCCAAACGAAATTCAATTCATGAGTTAACTGGTTTTTCAATTGTAATTTTAAATTAAAATAATTTACACAGTTAGTAACACCCTCGAGAAATGCAAGACGATCCTTATTTTTTCTTTGAAAACCAACGACTTCACAATAGCATACCAGACATCTACGCACATGTTTCATTTCTTCTTGAAATATTTTAAATAGGCGATGGCTGAATGTTCGAGATTTAAAAAAAATCGATGGTTGAAACAAATAAACGTGTTACATTTCGGAATGTTCTTGAGAAAAAATTTTAGACAAGTTATTTCTAATTTTAATTCAGAAAGAAATCTTGATTTAGATTTAAACATTGCAGTGATCCTGTCTGTTGATACACTCATGAGCTTTTCAAGAAAAAGACTGAACTTCATTATTTCTTTACTTTTTCATGGATATTTGTTTCCTGTAAGGTATCTTTCAAAGTTGGAATGGGAAGCCCCCTTTTTTTTTCAGTAACGTTAAAGGTTCTATAACATAAAAATTACAAGCTGAACTGAATATGGTGCGTCAATACTTTTGTCGAGAGGCAGTGAAATTGAACTAAATTCCAATGATTTTTCCGCCTGCCTTTATTATAGTGACAATTCCTTCAACTTGTCTTGTTATTGTTCTGTGAGAGAAGCTAATTTTTTTTCAAATGTTTTTACCTTTTCCGTGCACAAAGCTTCAACAACTGCATGAAAGCGTTC
>NC_142929.1:171443671-171446171 GCF_046866305.1 Octopus bimaculoides
TGTTCAGAAACGTGCAACAAAACGAATACCCACTGTCAGGCATCTATCATAGTCTGAACGTCTTGCTTCCCTGTGTGCAGGTATGTGTGTATGTGCCTTTATCTCTCACCACCTGACAATCGGTTTGTTTGCTGGGGTTCAATGTCTGAACGCAAGTGTAGACTAAAATGATAGTGCTTTTATTTTCTCGATTGTATTTCAGGTGAAAGAAAAAAATATATATTGGATTACATGGAACCTTTGTAACTATTCTCTCTCGTTATTTCCCCTATTTCCGTCGCAACATTCTGAGTTCAAATTCCGCCGAGGTCGACTTTGCCTTTCATCTTTTCGGGGTCGAAAAATTAAGTACCAGTTGAGTACTGGTGTCGATGTAATCGACTATCTCCCTCCCCCCAAATTTCAGGCCTCGTGCCTATAGTAGAAAGGATTATTTCCTCTATTTCAGGCGGCGAGCTGGCAGAATCGTTTGCGTATCTGACAAAATGCTTAGTGGTATTTCTTACATTCTGAGTTCAAATTCCGCCGAGGTTGATTTTGTTTTCATCCTTTTGAGATCGATAAAGTAAGTATTAGCTTGGCACTGTAATAGACTAGTGCTTTCCACCCAAATTTCTATTTTTGTGCCGACAGTAGAAAGAATTATTTCCCCTTAGTACTATTCCCTTCTCGTTCTGTCTTTTCAGCTGTTTATTGTAATGTCTTAATGCCTGTAAAAAATTCAGACAACGTAAGAGTCTTACGTTGTCTCAATTTTTTTAATCGCATCTTTTAATTTGATTTCTTTAAAATAAACATTTCAAAAAACCGTAAAATAAGATAAAAAGAAATTATTTCGTGTGAAGATTGAACCCGTATCGCAGATCTTAGTTTTCCGATAGCTTAATTCTCTTACAACAGAGGCAATGGAAGTTAACACAGATTTTTAACAATCGCAACAGCAACAACAACAACAACAACAACAATGACCACAAAAATTGATGGCGTCAGTTTTTAAAGACTGTTTGCTGAATAGTATCAAGACGGTCTTCTCCAGCTTCGCATCATCGTCGTCATCATTGTCATCAATCATTATCGTCATCATCACCACCACCACCACCACCACCACCATCACCACCACTACTATTATGCTCACTTCTCCTCCTACTCTTCCTCCTCATCCTTGTTTTTCTTTTACTTGTCCTTTCTTCTTCTTCTTCTTCTTCTTCTTCTTCTTCTTCTTCTTCTTCTTCATCAATGACAAGCTCTCATAAGAATTTTGACGATCTAAGTGTGTGTGTCAAAAGAATTAGTTGAAAGAAAAATAAAACAAAAAAAAAACAAAAAAATAATAATAATAAAAAAATGGTATCTGATCTGACATGACAATAAATCATCTCGAATTGACTAGTTAAGTGTTTTGGAAAGATTCAATCTGATTTGGCAGAGTTTTTGAAGTTGTTTCCTCGTTACAAATGAAAAAAAAAAAGAAAAAAAGAAGAAAAAAATTCTTCCAGTTCTTCGTTCTTCTAGTGATTTTTATCTGACCCGACTTGGATTTTTCCAATCGATCATAGAAGACACTACAAGGTAAAGAGAAAAACCGAAAATAAATGAAATAAAAATGAAAATAAAACACACGCCTAGAAAAAAAAAAAAAAAAAGAGAAAAGAAATCCTTGGTAATGTTCTCGCTCATTATTTCCCCTATTTACCATTCCCTTTTCGTTCTGTCTCTTCATCTATTTATTGTTATGTCTCTCCGCCTCTTACGTTGTCTGAAAATTATTTTTTTCCGCATCCTTAAATATGATTCCTTTAAAACTAACGTAAATTCTAAAAAGCCGTAAAGAATTTGATTGAATCATTTGGTGGCGTAATTTTTTAAAACTAAGGTTTTGGTTGAATTGTAGCGATGGGTATAGAATTAGATCTATCTATCTATCTATCTATCTATCTATCTATCTATCTATCTATCTATCTATCTATCTATCTATCTGTCTGTCTGTCTGTCTGTCTGTCTGTCAACTAATCAATGTATCTATTGCTCTCACTCTGAATCGACTACTCACTAAACTTCATCCTTATTCTCCTCCTGCTTCCGATTTCTTTCTCTCTATGTCTCTCAGTATGTATATAGATTTATATATACGTGCATGCATACACACACATCACACACACATCACACACACACACACACGCACACACACGCGCGCGTGCACACACATAATTGTATATATATATATATATATATATATATATATGCATCTATCTATCTATCTATCTATCTATCTATCTATCTATCTATCTATCTACGGGAAGGAAAAACGGTTTACGTAACACTGATAGCTATGGCGAAAGAATGTGTGTGGTGGACGCGTTTGAAAGGTTTACAAACAAACACTTTCCTCTCTGGTCAGTCCCTCGTCAACTTTTTCAAGTACCACTTGAAAAGGAGGATGAGGATAGAGAGGAAAGCGTTGTCGAATGAAAGCTTCAATAAAAAATGGGTAAATGTGGCA
>NC_142929.1:171448671-171471171 GCF_046866305.1 Octopus bimaculoides
AGACATTGGTTTTATGTGTTAAAATAAGAAAGAGCAAGTCTCTGTTTCTATAGATTGCTCGATAATCAATCAATAGGTCAACGTTACATATTCTATCACCAACATTGTTACGCGTCTGTGGCCCGATTCCTTACTTCGTAACAACTGAGTCTATTTACTTCGTTTTTGCATTTGACCACAACCACTACCCATGCAATATATACACATGTGTGCGTTCGTGCGTACGTCCATGTGGGTGAATGTGATGGAAAGTCAAATGTGTGTGGGTATAGGTAGGTATATATAGGGTATTATTAGAATAATAGCAGGATACAAAGAAATTCATACAGATAACTACACAAATAATATGAACAATTCTGATACATAACCATATATATATATATATATATATATATATATATATATATATATATATATATATATAAATAAAAATATATATAAATACAAAATAGAACAAGAACGCAAAGCATCCAGACAATTAGGTGATACAAGAAAGGGACAACAAATCATCCAGATAGACGATACAAAGAAAGCAAGGATGGGTCATTCGGTGTTTTCTTTCCTCAGTCGAGTCCCAGATTATCTTTGCAATTTCGGCTGGTTATACTCGAGATTGCTCCAATCTGGCCAGCCCCAAGGAAAAACTAAGAGCATTAGATTCCTTGGAAGAAAGCAGCGAATGTATACAAAAACAAGGACGGAAAAAAGGGAGAAAGTTATACAAATATGTATGTATGTATGTATGTATGTATGTATTTATGTATGTGTATATATATATATATATATATATATATATATATATGTATGTATGTATGTATATATCCAAGTAGCGTATACGAATACACACACATACATACACAGAGGCATGCAAAAGCACATGCGCACGCATATACACACAGAGGCATACATTCAGACGCCTGCCTACTCAAAAAATCGGCTACACTGCGCTCGTACACACCGGAATGCATAAACGTATGACTCTCCCAAGATGAGTTCATTTAGTTTTGAAACAAAAGTCTAACCGTTTCTAGTATCACAGTGATCCATATGACCTGGTGTTTCGGAAACAAATACTTCGATCTGGACACTGATGAATCGTAGGTTGCTTTTCCATACTTTGCACTCAACGCTAAACAGCCTTTTTACAATACAACTGCGCTGCTGCTACTTGTAACTGTTGCTTGTTCCAACCTTATGGTACCATTTCAGAATCACGTGTCCTTATTACATATACAGCGCAATGTCTAGGAACTGTATATAAATCGTTGCCTCAAGGATGGGCGATATGGTAACCGACAACTAGTTGTCCGTTACCGTTTCCACACGGCGATCTTCACTTTCACTAAGTTCCTGGTGTTGTTGCTTGGCCTTAGTTCAGCCCTGACAGCGCAGATCTACGACCAAAAGTACTAAAACTGTGACCACCTCATCTCTATTTCTAGGACTACATTTGACCAGTTTTCTTCCCATTACTTTACTAAGACGGCTGTGTACAATTTGAGAGTGCTTTGGCTGGCTTGTCGATTGCTCTAAGATGTTGTTGCTGTTACTGCCGTTGTTGCTGAATCCTAGGTCAACCTGACCGATTAAACCTTTAGCAAAAGGCTTTCCAGTCGTGATCATCCAAGAATTTTGTATATCTATGATTACATTGTGCAATGTGCCCTGTCACTTTCAGGTATAATTTGCTGAAGCTTTGGCTGCTATTTCTAACAGGTCAAGCGACTATGTAGACGCCTTGTTGCTGGCACGCTGCCAGCGACTTAGCGAAGTAACATAGGTGATTCGGTAGAATATTAGATTAGTAGACACTTAAAAGAAACCTGAGATAATGTTGCCTTCTGTGATATCATAATACTTAATTGTTATACGTTGCCGTGAGTGCAGCTAATAGTACTTCTTGGCAGTAGTTAGAAGCTTGTCTTTGAAGTGATTGCAGTAGTGACCCAACAAACACGAGGTCATTTTACTGCTACCGTATATTTGGATTAAATTCTATCTGCCTTTGTTTCTCTCAGTAAATTCATTGTTATTGCTCAATGACGGATGAACACTGAATGAACAGTCTTATGATCAAAGGAGGTCCAACCGTGACCATTGAGCTTTAATTTTCGGACAGTTTATCGAAAACTATTCAATATTATTTCAATGTCTCTTCGCTTTTTTTTTTCTTTTTGCTTTAGAGACAGAGAAAATATGGTTTAGGGTAATTTGGGTGCTATTTCTAAAATATCTACTGACCATGTAAAAGCTTTCTCATTGGCTTATAAAATTTGTGCAGATCAGTTCGCTTCTGATGCCTGTGTGTACTGAGTTGCTTCTAGTCATCATTAATTTCCACTTTTAGAAATGACGAGTTGTGATGTTAATGTTTTGTCCGTAACATTAGCAATAAATTCTTAACGGAAATAGCAAAATATCGATTGAAACCAGCAAGATAGCCAGTGTTGGATGCATAACAAAGTAGATGAATGCGTGTATCAATTAGTGTGAGAATGTAGCCAGAGGATACATAAGGAAACGGAAGAAGAAACGACAAAATAGAAAAACAAAGGTACACTGTGAAGTTAGTAGAAATATGACTACGAGCATTCAAATATCTTTAGAAATGTATGTTTTAAAAAAAGAGTCCTTTAGATTGAATTAGCGAGCAGATATGATTATAATACAAGGCAAAAACTATGTATGCGTGACAAAATCAGATTTTGCTGTATTATAGGAGGTCTTTAGGGTTCAATTCTGTTTTCCTACCTATCCTCATCTATGGTCACGAATGTTAGTAAATGACCAGAAGAGTACGATCACGGATACGAACGACCGAAATCGGGTTCCTCCGAAAGATTTTTAGAGTAACGTTACTCGACAGGGTGTGTAACTCTGCGATCAGGGTGTCTCTTCGACTCGAGCTGCTACTTCTCCACATTGAGAGATCACGGCTCCGGTACTATGGACATGTATTTAGAATGTCACTGGAAAGAATCACAAGACAGATTCTTGAAACCGAGCCAACCTTTAGCAGACTTGGGGGTAAAGCAAGAACGAAATGGTTGGATAAGATCCATAGCCTTTGCTGGTCATGCTTGAGAATCCAACCGGAAAGTATAATGACGGTTGATTCAGAAACGATCCCATGGAGGACGTATCTGAGGACTCTATCACTAAGATCCTTCCAGGAATAGAGGAACAGTGAGCAGAGAAGATAGATGGACGGATGGATGGATGAATAAGAACAAAAAGTAGAAGAAACTGAAAGTATTGCTCAGAGAGATGAAAATTCTTTCGTTCATGTGATTGAAAGCTATCCCAGTTGTGATATTTAAAATAGATGTCCAAGAGAATGAGAGATATTAGAATTAAGATTTGGATGGTGAGATTAAAAAGATGCATTGATCTGTTATATTCTTCAAGGATATTTCACCAAGATTTTGAGCGTTAGGAAAACTTGTAATCACTAAATCTCAAGACATGAATCCATTGGAATAATCCATAAAAGGCTTTGTTAAAAGAAAAACATGGAAAGAAAGAAGAAAAAGAAGGAGAAGAAGGAAGAGGATGAGAAAAAGAAGAGGGAGGAAGAGGAGGAGAAAAAGGAGAAGGAAGAGGAGGAAGAGGAGGAAAAGAAAGAGAAGAAGAAGAGGAAGGGGAAGAAGAAAAAGAAAAAGAAAAAGAAAAAGAAGAGGAATGCCGAAAATTTTGAGGGGTGGGGATAAGTCGATACCGTCACCTATCCTAGTACATGGCTGATAATTTATTTTATCAACTTCAGAAGGATGAATAGTAAACTTGACCTCTGGGAGATTTGAACTCAGAATGCAAAGTGCCGGAGAAAATACCCTAAAGTATTTTGTCCTGTGATATAACAATTCACTGTCCAAATAATGATGATGGTGATGATAATGATGACAATGATGATAATGGTTTCAAATTTTGGTACACGGTCAGCAAGTTTTAGGGAGGTGGGGGAATTTGAACTCAGAACGTAACGTAAAGACAAACGAAATGCTACTAAGCGTTTTGCTAGTTCGCCGCTTTAATAGTAACAATACTCTACTACGACTACTACTACTACTACTACTACTACTAACAACAACAACAACAACAACAACAACAATAATGATTTAATTTATTTGCCACAAGGGCAAAGGATGAGGGGGACAATACAAAAACAGACATAAAGTGTTGGGGTTTAGATATAATGAAATGGTAAAAAAGGAAAGAAAGAAAGAAAGTATACACGGTATACACTGAAAAAGAAGGGACATGCATAGCATACAAAGGTTTTTAAAAAAAAGTGGCGGGTGGATGATAGAGATGTGGCCCTCCCGATACAGGAAAGCCTCTAGGGATCGAGGAACCCTACCGTCCGAGATTTTCTTGAAACCCCGAGAGTAAGTGGCCTCTGAAATTCCTCCTCTCCGACTCACAGGTCTACACTAAGAGAGGTACCATCCACTCTTGCCATTTTTTAAAACTACATAAAATACAGAGTAGACAGCACATCAGAAAGTGATAAGTGCAGAATCTGTGGACAAAATGGTGAAACCGTATGGCATATTACCAACCAATGTACGCCACTAGCCCAGAAGGAATATAAGAGACGCCACGACAATATAGCAAGGCTTGTTCATTGGACACTTTGCAACAAGTATGGACTTGACAGAGAAAAAAATTGGTACGACCACAAACCCGAAGGCATAATCGGAAATGATAATGCAAAGATCCTGTGGGTTTTTATGATTCAGTGCGACCATGAGAGAGAGAATAAGAAGCTAGACATAGCCTTAATTGAGAAAGAAAGCAAACTATGTTGGATCATAGATATAGCATGCCCAGCTGACAACAATGTATGCGATAAGGAAGAAAGAAAAGTCGATAGATATGACAGGCTAGCTTGGGAGCTAAAGCAGTTGTGGTCGATGAAAAAGGTGGTAGTGGTACCAATAAATGTCGGAGCCCTGGGAACTGTGAGTAAAAATCTCGAGAAGTACATAGAACAAATAGGGGCTGCAATAAGAGTGGAGCACTTGCAGAAAACAGTACTGCTCGAAAAATAAGAGGTGTTACTTTAGTTCACTGGTAGTGAACAGCTGACACCGTAGTACATCTCCAGCGTTAGAAGCTGTGCAAAGGCAATAATAATGATAATAATAATAATAATAATAATAATAATAATAATAATAATAATACGGCTACATTACAAAAAGCATATGACATGGTACCACACAGTGGGATAAGTAAAACGATGGGCATGTTTGGATAACAAAAAATATAGAAAAAATGCCCAGTAGAAGTATGAAACACTGGAGTACTGAATTGATCGGAGGAAAGCAAAAACTCGGAAAAGTAAACATCAGACGTGGAATATTCCAAAGTGATAGCTTATCTCCATTATGTTCGTATTGGCAATGACGCCTCTCACTATGATGCTAAGAAAAGTTAAAATTGCTTACGATTTGGTGAAAAGGAAATGGTCAGATAAATCATCTCCTTTTCATGGATGATATAAAGGTTTATGCAAAAAATGAGAAACAGCTTGAAAGCCTTGTACATTCTATCCGCATTTTCTCAAATGACATAGGTATGGAATTTGGGTTAGAAATGTGCGCTATATTGAAAATGAAACGAGAAAAATTTGAAAGAAGCCAGGGAATTTCAAATAGGCAAACGATGAGTACTTGGGAATACTGGAAGCAGATATGATGAAAAATGAAGAAATGAAACAAATCACCAGTAGAGAGTACACAAGTAGAATAAGAAAATTATTGCAGTCGAAGCTGAATTCCGAAATTCTTATTCAGGCAATACATTCAAGAGCAGTACCTTTAATCAGATATGGAGTTAGAATTGTAGACTGGATAGGAAACGATATAAAGAAACTCGACAGAAAAACTAAGAAGTTGTTGGCGATGCATGGAGCCCACCGATAGCTGATATCAACTGGCTGTACTTGAGAGACCAGAGTGGAAGAGGCTTAACAGCAATAGAAGAATGTGTACAGATGTAAAGAAGAAGTGTACTAGAGTATTTACAGAGCAGCACAGAAAAACTACTAAAGGCAGTTAAGAAAGAACAGGTGATGAAACGCGTAACAGGAGAAAAGGACAAGAATGAAATACAAAGAGAGCACGTCAAACAGATCGAAGAGAAACCTCTGCATGACCAATTTTGAAGAGCCACTGCAGATGTAAATGAACAAAAATTCTGGGCTTAGTTAATAAAGGGGCAATTAAAAAAAGAAACAGAGAGCTTAATTGTAGCAATCTAAGATCAAGCGATAAAAACAAACAACTTGAGAGAAAAGACAAAATGGAGAGAATGTGTCAGAAAAATGTAGAGCCTGTGGAACTTGAAACGAGACAGTGGCACACATTGTGGAAGAATGCCCCAAGTTGGCACAAGAAGAATATAAGAAATGGAGACACGACCAGGTTGTAAAAGTTTTACACTGGAAACTGCCAGAAATGGGGATTTGAAGCTGGAAACACATGGTACAATCACCGAGTCGAAAGAGTACTACGGTCGGAGAAATGTAAGATTTTGTGGGACTTTCCTATTCAAACGGACAAAAAGTTAGAAAATGATAGACCAGATATTACAATTATAGATAAAGAAAAGCGAAGTTTCTTATTTATTGATCCATCATGCCCGTTTCTTCTGTTAGATGTATTCAGCCACTTTGTTGATGTGAAGTGAAACGATATTACTTTTGCCGAAGTTCTTGAGGATAAAAGGGGCGGGGCATTAGAAGTGATATCTTTCGGGTGTACACTGAGGAAAAAGAGGGATTTGAGGTGTTGGAAGTGGCGATTATTAGTGACCATGGCCATCATATTTGAGATGTTTAAAATATAAATGAGAGGTCGATAGATGACAAAGTCAGAGAAGTTGTTTTTCTTGAGAATGGAACACAGTGTTAATATGTTTAAAAGGATCATGGGAGATCTCTTTAATGAGAGAAAATTTGAAGAGGTTGATGAAGGTAAGGACTAAACTAGAGGCATATCTCCGACGGAATGAGAGGACCACTAAGGCGACCGAAGTTGTTTTCGCACTCAGTGTATATAGAAATGAAAATCGTAGTGAAGAAAAGTTTTGGAGAGGTTTTACTGAGTGTATATAATGTTGAGTTGAAAACAAGACCAGAAGAGAGGATTTAATTTCTGAGTATATTGAAGGAAATCAGATATATTTTATTGATAAGGCCCATTCTAGTGAAAAAAAAAAAACTCCAAGAAATAAAGGAAACGTCAGTAAGAGAAACTGAGAAGGTACCAGTAGCTAGATCATGCAATGCGATAAGAAACAACATGGAGGGTGCAACAATTGTGAGAGATTGTTTAAGTAGAGCAACGACTGAAACTTAACGATAATGGATCATGTAAATGAAATGAAAGAAAACATTTATAAACTTATAAACATTTCGAATACAAATATAGAAACATAAAAAAATATGCAAATACTATATTTTTTCTGCATACAAGTCGACATAGTATACAGTATAAATATGTAGAGTTAACATTCAAACATCATTATATTTCCAAATCCTGTTGTATTTCACATGGAAAGTTTTTTGCCCTCTAAATTCATCTTAGTATATAAGTCGAACTAACAGTTTCGACTGTAAATTTTGGCTTGAAAAATTTCACCTATATACTGGAAAATAAGGTAACGGTATATTTCGAGTTATACAGTTAAATGACGTATTTATAAAACTGTTTGTTGAAAGCTGTTTTTGTGAAAAGGACACAACGTTTAGAGAGTTACTGATCAGAGTTTGTTTTGAAGTGCCAAGCCTTAAAGGGCTAACAAAGTCATGAGAGGCGAGCATCTGGCTTATAAAGGGTTTCTACTGAATAAAGAAATATGCGAGTAAAATAAGGAACCTCTACGCCAGGATTTTTCAACCATTTTATACCTGTGGACCTCTTTAATACCTCTTTTATTTGAACGAACTTCCCTAGTCATTCGATGTTTATAAAATCATATTATTAGGAATTGTATAAAAAAATTTGCTAAGATATTTTGTATATTGTAGAAGTATAACCAATTTATCGCAGATAAATTTTAACAAAATCTCATATGGATCCCCAAGTGCCTTATAGACCCTGGTTGCGAACCACAGCTCTACACGATCGCTCAACTTATCAGGGTTAGGAACCAAATCTCACTCAAATTACAGCTTAGAAAAGTAAAGAACACATCGGACAATGTATTACTAGAAAAACAATGTCTGATAGAACGATACTGAAAGTCATGGTTGAGATGCCTTTGACCATAAATTCGGTTGACTTGGAGGGTAAATAACAACCAAATAATAATCCTATCTCTTGAAATTTTCAGGGAAGGGGATTAGTCGATTACATCGACCCCAGTGCTCAACTGGTACTTTATTTTATCGACACCAAAAGGATGAAAGGCAAAGTCGACCTCGGCGGAATTTGAACTCAGAACGTAAAGCCTGACGAAATGCCGCTAAGTATTTTGCCTGGCGTGCTAACGGTTCTGCCAGCTCTCCGCTTTTAACAACTAAATAATGATGGGGAAAAAAATGGGCCACAAATTTTATGAGAGGTGGATGTAGTGGCAGTAATTAGCTCAGTACATGTTTCATACATGTTTTTTTTTTTTCATTGATCCCTCCTTTCCGCTACGAAAGGATGAAATCCATTCGGTGAGATGTGAACTCTAAATGTAGAGGGATGAAATTGAGAAAAAAAAAAAAAAAAAAAATTCAATTGCGTAGTATTTAGTCTAACGTTCTACCATTTCTGACATTTCGTCACCCTAACAACAACAACAATAAGAATAACAATAACAACAATAACAACAGCTATAAGAGCAATAACAACTACAACAAAAGCAACAAAAAAATAGTAACAACAATAACAATAACAACAACAACAACAACGACGACGACAACAACGCCACAATGATAATTATAGAAAATAAATCTTCTTTCTATAGATTTTATTAATTTTTTTGTTGTTGTTGTTGAAGGTGATGGTTTCCAAGTACACAGATCAAGTGATTTCATATAAAATTCTCGAAATCTTATAGCAGAATAACCGCTCAACCATTATTGTCGAGATTTTTCTTCAAAGAGAACCATAACACGCATTATCGAACCCTATTGATCTTAATAACATAGTCACTTGATTGTGTTGGAATGTTTTTTTTTTTTGGCTTTCCTTTTTTATTTATTTTAATTATATTTTATTTTATTAGTTAAAAACAAAAGCATTTTTATTTCTTCAGAAATGAAGAAAAAAAAAAGGAGGGGAAAAAATCAACAACAAAACATTCACACCTACACATACACACGTACACACATTCACACATGCACATGCAGACATACACGTACACACACACACACACACACACACACACACACACACACACACACACACACACACACACACACACATACGCACACGTACACATATATACATATGCGTACACATATATACATACATGAATGATTCAGCATAATAGTTTTTTTTCACACCAATTTTTCTTGGAAGTAACATTTATTAAATATACCCTATATAAAAATATTCACACATACGTACACAAACGCATACACACACACTAAAAACAAACTGCCTACACAAAACACATATAAATATGTATATGTATGTATGCATGTATGTATATATGTATTTATACATTTATTTTCTATAATTTTTATTGTCATCGTCTTCGACGTTGTTAATGTTTACGTTGTATTTGTTGTTTGTTGTTAGGGTAACGGAATAGCAGAATTATACACACAACACAGTTATACTCACGCGCGTATATGTATGTATGTATGTATGTATGTATGTATGTATGTATGTATGTGTATGTATATGTATATATGTAAGTATATATGTAGTTATATATTTATATGTATGTATGTTTGTATGTATGTATATATGTGTATATATATGTATGTTTGTTTGTATATATGCATGTGCACGTATATATATATATATATATATATATATATATATATATATATATATGTATTTATTTATACATATGATGTATGTGTATATATACATATATGCATGTATATATATATATACACGCACACACACACACATATATATATATATATATGTATTTATACATATGATGTATGTGTATATATACATATATGCATGTATATATATATGTATATATATATGTACGTATATATATATATATATATATATATATATATATATATATATATATGTATATATATATATATATATATATATATATATATATATATATATATATATATATATATATGTACATATACATGTGTATATATATATATTTGTATATATGTCTGTATGCAGGTATGTATATATGCATGAATATATCTATGTACATGTGTATGTACATACATGTATGTATATATGTATGTGTGAATATCTATATGATTCATTAGATGATTTAAATGACTGTTGATCAGCCCATCTTAAAGTGTTCGTATGGGTGTATGTGTATGTATGTATGTTTGTTTAAACTGTATGTGTGTGTGTGTGTGGGGGGGGGGGCGATATATACGTGCTTCCGTTGTTGACATCGTCTGGATGTTAATGTAACAGAAAATACATAAGCAACAAATAAATCAGATTATCTCTGTAGTTTATTGTTGCTCGCTTTTTACTCACTCTTCATTGTTTTCATACTTCTCTTTGCGATCTATTCATTGTAGATGTTTCTTCTTTGCTCTACTGCTAAACACATCTCTCTGCTTTTTATAGATTGATGATAGATGGACAGTTGTAAACTAAATATATGGCTGTGTGTTTAGGTTTAGTTATTTAATATCATCAGAAACAGATATAATAAGATCCTAGGGAGATGTATAACTAATGTAGATTTGATACTAACATTGCCAAGATATTTGGCAGCGTATTGTATTCCATCAATTTCGTTCGCGTGAAGCCACTTATGCATATATATATATACATACATGCATGTATAGATATATAGATATACACACATACGTATACACATGCATATGTACGTACACACACAGACATATACACACACCACACACCTATATGTATGCACACACACAAACACACATGTTTATATATATATATATATACACGCATGCATATATATATAGGCATACATACATGCATATATATATATACATACATGCATGTATATATATACATACATGCATGTATAGATATATATATATACACACATACGTACACCCATACATATGTACGTACACACACACACACATATACACACACCACACACCTATATGTATGCACACACACACACACACACAAACACACATGTTTATAGAATCGTTATTGATACTCCGTCTCTAGTTGCATTATGTTATGCTGTATTTGAAAGCAAGCAGGCAGCTTTTTGCAATAAAACAGACACATTTCGAAAACTGATACTGAAGGTTTTAGCTGAATAAATTGTTGTGATGGGAAGCAATTGTTGAGAATCAATTCATTTTATTCGGCTAAGACATTCCAACTTTGCGAAGTATTCAAGCTAAAACGTTCAGTATTTGAAGCATAAGTAAGTAAATACTGCAAAACGTTTTATGTGGTGCTTTAATGATTCTGCCGTCCAAACAGTTTCAAATCGCTGTTCGTTGAAGTTACTTAAAATATATTAAGTTTCTAGTAAATAATTTTACAATTATATGGATATTTTTAGAGCTAAAATATTTTAA
Organism: Octopus bimaculoides; assembly: GCF_046866305.1. NCBI lineage: Eukaryota > Metazoa > Mollusca > Cephalopoda > Octopoda > Octopodidae > Octopus > Octopus bimaculoides. The sequence continues at coordinate 171,460,361 of NC_142929.1, forward strand.
AATAGAACACATTTGTTTTCAACTAAAAATAGTTTTATTGAGTTGATACTTTTGTATATCATGTCTCATTAGACAAATTCTAAATGGTGAAGCAAAAAGGAACGCGCGTGAAGCTGCGGAAAAAAACAAAACAAAGCCAGAAAGAAAAGTAGAAGTTTTCCCAATCTGTTATACAATCTGATGATCCACCCACTGAAAAATCTAAAATCCAAACCAACAGAGAGTATTTGTGATTTTTTTTTTTTGCGCGGGATTAAGGAAGAAGCTCGTTATCAAATGAATTCTATGATGAGGGATTACGCCATATTGTAAGTGAGAATTCAAAATATATTCCAAATATGATTATCTTGCTATACATATATAAAAGTAATTGCAACAGGTGTATAGTTTTGAAACAAGTTAAAAAGGAAAATGATTTGTACATGTGAATATCAAATTTTGCTAACGAACTATCTGTTATAATGTTAGCGTATTGTCCATAAGCAAAATGTCACACTATTTGTGAACTGAAATGAACAGGGAACTGTTTAAAGGGCTCAAGGACTTGCTGACATTCAGTTAATATTTAAAACTGAATGAAAATGAACAGAACATTACAGAATTATTTACACATTTATTACAACACATCAACCCCCAAAGACAACCATTTGTTCAAAATATTTTTTTTTATTTCTTTGTCAATCGTAGTTGGTTTAGTATTTAATTTATTGTAATTATATTTAGCTCGCTTGTAGAAATTATTTCATGATTTGTACTTAAACCTGTTGAAAGATTTGAGGGAAGTATTTTCAAGTCATATTGTATATAAATCCTCTTCATATATTTCCAAACTAATATTGGTGTATACTTCGGAAGCTGGGAACCAAAGATCGATCCTGTTAAACTGATCGATGCTATTCATCGCTATCTACGTATGGAATACTCTAAGTTGTCGAATTGGATTATGAAGACCTAATCCAATGTGTAATACTAAGCTCCACAAGAATATCAGTCAGAGTTCTGATGGTACTTGACCCGATGTCGATGTTTTGAAGAATCGGTCGATGGAAGTTTCGTCAATGGATGTTGCTGTTGCATTCTGACAAGTTGGGCTCAAGTGTGTAAATAGGAGTAGTCTAGCGTCAACCCGGATATTGAAGAGGAAATTGCAACTCCATCATTCAAATAACCTCGTCGCTCAACACGGATCTAGAAAGATTCCGTGCGTCTGTGAATGTTGTGGAATCATTATTGCTTACCTTCAGTGCAGGTGCATTGTGATATATTTGAGTTTCGGTCCAGCTGCATGATGGTATATTTCAGTTATCCCCTCTCCTTTTTTCTTTTCCCTTTTCATTCTTTTCACTACTATTCCTCTGACTCTACACCACCGCCACCACCACCACCACCACCACGATGCTCCTGTTACATAAACCAATATTACAACCTCCATATGTCATAATGTTTAGAAATCGTTTCTAAACGTTCATTCTTTCCTGACTTCACACGCGCATGCACGCACGCACACACACACACACAAACACACGCGAACACGCACACACGCACACACACACACACACACACACACACACACACACACACACACACACACACACACACACACACACACACACACACACACACACACACACACACACACACTTACACACACACACTCTCACACGTACACACAATATATATGCATATATTGATAATTTTTCTTTCATAACGTTACCTACCTATTTATTGCATAATTTTTCTTGCTCTCTCTCTCTCTCGCTCTCCCTTTATTTCCTCTGTTTCTCACCCCTTTTTAACGCCCAACACTCATTTACACATACAGTCTTCTCCACCCATTTCATTCTCATTTCACGTTGATAATTGCTAACTCCTTTGAAAGTTTCCCTCATTTAACTCATTGTTTTAATTTACTTAATGCTATTATTCTTTTTATTTCTATTCGTACCTATTGTTGTTGTTATTATTATTACTATTATAACCAACATCACCATGATCAACATCATTAATAATAATGATAATACTTTTTATTCAATTTATTATGTAGGAGCAAGGCGGGAAAAATCAGTATTGCATTCTGTATTCAGTTCCTAATTAAAGAACTATCCATTATAAATATGACAGACACCAAAAAAAAAAAAAAAAAAAAATTGAACGAAGACAGAAAAAGAAAAGTAAAACATAATAATAATTTGCTAGCAAATTTCGATAAAGCGACGATACAGCGTAATGGCGATAGAGTGAAATGACAACGAGGCTATTATCGATTGATGAGAAGGACTAAATCAATCTCACTTGTTTTAATATTGATTTTAAATGTCCATCAACTAACTGGTTTCTTTTAATGCTTAAAACATCGCGCTTATTTAAATTCATTTATTTCATTTATGTACATAATTTTTAATCGATGTCAGGATAAACTACTTGCATCCATATTTTAGCAGACGACAGGCATCTTGGTCTTGTTTCATAATCTTTGTCGAATAATTATTTATAGTGTTTTTTTCCCCTTCATCGCACAGTCTTTTATTAAAATTTAGATTGCGCTGGGTGTCTGGACACTGAATACAATCTATTACAATATGAATTTGTTTGTTTTCTTTTCTGATTTTGCAGATCTACTGGATCAGCTTTTCTTTCTTCAGGAGTCGATAACATACTCGTAGATTTGTGTCATTCAATGTGAGAAATCATAATTTTATAGATACAGTGGTGAATAATAACAAACTGTATGAGTTGGAGAAACTGTCACGGATATGTGGTTAAGAAGTTCAGCTTGTAACCATGCCTGCCTACCAGCCTGCCTGCCTGCCTGCCTGCCTGCCTGTCAGTCAGTCAGTCAGTCTGTCTGTCTGTCTGTCTGTCTGTCTTCTACAACTAAACGGTTCTTGCACCTCTGGTCTGGCAGCAGCGTACCACCCAGCCTAAGTCCATCTGATTTATCCCCCTTTCCTAATCTTCTCTAACTCTTCGAATACCGCACTAAATAATTTGTTCCAATCCTTCCTCGAACTACAACTTCCAGGAAATTCTTCCCCTACCACACATTCTCCACAAAGGTTCAAGCTGAACATCGACTTTACCGATATCGCTCGTCTGCGAGAATCTACAATATCTAAAGGTACTTCTCTCCGCCCTCGGAATTTTAAAATACCATACCAAGTTACCAATATTAAACAAACCAATATACATACCATGTTAAACAAACCAATATACATTGTACTACTAGTGAAGATCTGTCTCATATCAAACGCTTTTATATACCTTTAATAGTCGTTCATTTAATATAACTTTATTTTTTTTCTTTTATTTTTCTTTGGTGTACAGCACGTAAAGAATTTCAAATGATATTTTCTTAATTGAATTTTTCAGACTGCAATTAAAAATAGATTTTGGTAATTCAAAGTAGAATATTGCCAACGCACTATCGATTATGCTTATTAAAGAGACAAGTGGTTATATCATTCTCTTTCTATTATATAGTCTTCTTCATATTGTATGTATGAGTGCGAGCATGCGTGTTTTGTGCCAGCGTACTAGAGAATATGTTGGCATATGCTTACCATATCATTTACTGCATATCTTCCAGCATATGTGTACTTATACACGAATACACGCATACAAATATAATAGGAAGAGACAGTCACCCCCCCCCCACATATATATATATATATATATATATATATATATATATATAATTTTGTTTAAAAGAGTTCCAACACTGTCTGTTTTTTATGTTTTATTTATATTCCTGCAGAACCAATGTGGGGTATAGAATATGGAATATACAATATATAATATAATATACAATATATAAAATAAAATAAAATAAAAATGGATGGCACCATGAAATAAAGTATTGAATGTAGATGAAATATTGAGTGTTCAATATAAAGGATCAAATATATAAATATAAATATAAATATATATAAAGACGACTCGAGTTTCAGGGCTATTTCCCTTCGTCATGGCCGGTATGACAGACTTTAACAGACTGTAATAAGTTGGCTGGTTTTCTGTCTTTTATACCAATTCCTTTGGACAGCAGCAGTAGGTGTTTGGCTATTTTTAGAATTGATGTCAAATCTATTTTTAGAAATGATGATATTTTAATTTATTGTTTTTGTGTTTGGGTTGTAGGGATAAGATTTTTAAACCCCAGTAGGTGTTTGGCTGTTCTTAGAAATGATGCCAAATCTATTTATAGAAATGATGATATCTGAGAGATTTTTTGTGTTTTGGTTATAGGGATAAGATTTTTAAACCCCAAGTAAGATAAATTTAATCATTGTTTGTTAAGAGTGGGTTTGAATTTCTTAATAAAGTCCTTTTCTTTGCATTTCCTTTCAATTTCATTCCGGTTGTAAAGTTTATGGAATGGAAATATAATAAAAGTTTGATTATATTTCCATTCCAGTACCGCCTGACTGGCCTTCGTGCCAGTGGCAAGTAAAAGCACCCACTACACTCTCGGAGTGGTTGGCGTTAGGAAGGGCATCCAGCTGTAGAAACTCTGCTAAATCAGATTGGAGCCTGGTGTAGCCATCTGGTTCACGAGTCCTCAGTCAAATCGTCCAACCCATGCTAGCATGGAAAGCGGACGTTAAACGATGATGGTGATGATGATGATATATATATATATATATATATATATATATATATATACCTATATGTATATTTGCGGGCGCGGGTGTGTAATAGGACTCCTTATTTCATCCATTTCGTTCTGTTTCCTTCACACAGATACTGTTGTCAAGGCTTAAATTAAATCTTAACTAACCGTTAAGTACTTCAAGAGAAAAGTATTGCAAAGCATGTGTATCTTTTGCGCGCGCGCGCACACACAGACACAGACACATACAAATCATTAAACACACACACATACACGCACACACACACACACATACAAACACACACACACACACACACACGCAGACAAAAGCATGCATGTATCCCATGGTTATGTGAAATGAAGTACCTATAATTATGAACATTGAAGAGAGAAACACTTGATGACACACTTGAAGCATGTTTGAATATTCATATACAAATGATTAAATAATAATAATAATAATAATTATAATAATGATAATAATAATAATAATAATAATAATAATAATAATGATAATAATAATAATAATAATAATAATAGTAATAATAATGATAATAATAATAATGATAATAATAATAATAATAATAATAATGATAATAATAATAATGATAATAATAATAATAATAATAATATTAATGATAATAATAATAATAATAATAATAATAATAATAATGATAATAATAATAATAATAATAATAATAATAATAATAATAATGATAATAATGTTAATACTAATAATAATGATAATAATAATAATGATAATAATAATGATAATAATAATAATAATAATAATAATAATGATAATAATAATAATAATAATAATAATAATAATAATAATAATGATAATAATAATAATAATAATGATAATAATAATAATAATAATAATAATAATAATAATAATAATGATAATAATGTAATCGTGGAACATGTAAGCTTCATCCTCGTATATTGTGTCCAGTAATAGCCACTGTGGTGGTGTCACTCATCTATCTTAAGAGCTATTGACTACAGTAGATAAGATACGAAGGATAAATGAAACTGAAGTGGTTACAACCGCGAATCCAACCTACAACACATTCAGCTTGCAAACATCTTGCACAGTTCTGCTCCTTATTTGCATTTGATTCCCGCCTCTCCCCACATACATGCACATGTATTGCACACAAACGGGTTGAAGAAAGGATTCTATATGCACCGAATGCGTATATTCTATCTGTAAAGCAGCTTCTCTTTATCTATCTATCTATCTATCTATCTATCTATCGTTTTTTTTTTCTCGGTCCCTTTTGATCGAACTCCCCCCTTTTTTCCTTCCTACGATCCCTTTTGATCGACACCCACCCCTACTTTTTTTTTTTCTCTTTCTTCCCCCTCCTAAAAAGAAAAGCTCTACATTGTATTCGTCCCATCTTTGTTGAGCCCTGTGTGGCTAATAAAAGAAATGTATCTATCTATCTATCTATCTATCTATCTATCTACCTGGGTGTCGACGAGAAATTCCTAACCCGCCTTTTCAAGACGACGTTCGGGCCGGGGCCTATGGATAATTTCCAGAGATCCCTGGCTTGGCAATGCTATCGAGACGCACTACCAGTTCGAGAGAAGATCTACAGACACGGTTCGAAAACCACCGGACCGACCTGCCCGAGATGCGGTCAGAGCGACGAAACCGTTCTGCACGCACTCGTGCAGTGTCTAGATATTTCAGAGCTGTGGACCTTCGTCGAACGGCTGTTGTCGCGTGTGGGACGAGCCCACTTATCAGCCGAGTCTATCGTGAATATTGTTCCGCCACCTTCCTTTAAACGGGAAGGAAAAACGGTTTTTGTAACACTGATAGCTATGGCAAAAGAATGCGTGTGGTGGACGCGTTTGAAAGGTCTACAAACAAACACTTTCCTCTCTGGTCAGTCACTCGTCAACTTTTTCAAGTACCACTTGAAAAGGAGGATGAGTATAGAGAGGAAAGTGTTGTCGAATGAAAGTTTCAATAAAAAATGGGTAAATGTGGCAAGAATGGTAAGAATGAAAGACGACACCATTTTAAGCATAGACTTGTAACAAAAAGAGACAAAAAGAGAGAAGGTACTTACTTTCATGTACCTTTAAAAAAAAAAGCCTGAGGTGACCGTGATCTTTTCCGTAGGCTTTTCTCTCCACGGATAAACCTAATCTGTTCCCCGTTTTTTACATTGACTGTGATACACGATCCCTATTGAGCGGCCCCCCACGTTTTTTTTTCTTCCCGCGATCCCTTTTGATCGAAATCCCCACCTTTTTTTTCCGCGATCCCTTTTGATCGAAATTATCCCCCCCCCCAAGAAAAGCTCTACTTTGTAATTTGTCCATTTTCTGTATTTAGCCCTGTGTGGCTATAATAAAAAGATATCTGTTCCTGTGTTTGTGTATATGCACACCCACCGACACACACCCACGTCCTTTAGTCATGAAGTAAGGGCAGTACGCATGAACATTAGAGTTTCTAAGTCTGGCGGGAGAAGTAGGAGGCTATCCTCAAATCAGAGACCTGGCCAAATGCTTGAAACAAAGTAGTCTTATCTATAGGCACCCAAGGACCATATGATGGTAATAAACCAGGCGACGGATTATGTCGCTGTCTGTCTGTCTGTCTCTTGGATTTAAGTCCCAGCCTGTATTTTCCAGACAGACTAACTTTGTAAAAGGCGGTGGTTTAGAGCGTTGTACAAAATGCCTCGCAGTATTTGTTCCGACTCTTTGTGACAGCCCCACAAAAAGTGAGTTGCTGTTATTTAGTTCCTACTGTTTGAAGGCATATTAACTCGTAGTTTTAGTCGTAGCTTATCACCCTTCACCTGTAGCAATTATATGCTTGGTCTTTACGGTAAACCCACATACATTAATGTTGCTGAAATAACAGTCCATGAAATGATCCTTTGGCTCTCTCCATATCATAGGTATTGCAAACGGCATTGCTCTCTTCCTCTTATTTAGCCAATCCCTTAGTCCATTTGAACAAGCTGAGCAGATGATGTGCGTGGCCCAACTCTTATCTTGATCCCCGAGAGAGCAGCCAAAGTATAACTGGTACACCTTCTTGATTTCATTTGTGATGGCACGTTACTGGGCTTTGGTGGTAAATGAACCACAGACATGACAAAATATATCAGGACTGTTCTTGCAATGCCTTGACATCCTGAGTAGAATTTGATGATGACGTGGCACCTTAAACGGAAAGTAAAATTTATGAAAAGATAAGATTATGAAAACATAAAATTACAAAATAAATACAAATAGTTATAAAACAGAAGTCACAATTTACCTGTATAAGACGTTTATGTGTAGCGAAACTGCTGATATACCTCTCTTATCTCAGCAGAAAAACTGTGCCTGATAGAAGGAAACCTATTACATTTTTGAATTCTGCGGACAAAAAAAAACTACATATAAAACACCATATAATATCCCTGATGAAAATTGGCTGTTGACCAGTGTTATTAACCACATTCACAACTGCAGAATCTAAATTTTAATGATCATCCTCGAATGTACATTCAAGTTGGTCCTTGTGATTACAAGTACCATTATCTAAATTATATTCATCACAATTAGATTTAATTTTCTTGTAAACAACACCACAGTCAAATGAAATCCATGTACATAAAATAATTCATATTGTTGCCGAATTTGAACATGACACTTACTCCATCAGTTACCTCTATAACTATATATATTTTTTCCAAGTCAAGGTTGAATTCAGTAAGTTTTGCTTCAAAATGATATTTTTTCAGTAGGTACACTTCCATAAATTCTGATCATTTCTAAATTCCAAATTTTAACAGGTCATAAATACATTTACGATCAGATATCTGCGATTACGCAACGATGTATAATCTTCAAAAGAAATACTAAATTTTTCATAGTTCTTCCATTTAACTTACCAATTACAATTTTTCTTTCAAATCATATTGACATAGAATGATCTGCGTTTAATGTGAACCATTCTTTAACAAAACCAGACCTTTAGAATAGCTTTCCTTTAAAAAAAAATAATCTCTTTTAACTGTTGCATTCGGGGGAAATCCATCAATAGCAACTAATTTGGATTTAATATAATTTTCAGTCTGTTTTTCCATACAGAAGGATATTTTCTGTTGGTCGATTCTCTTCGTATGAGGTTCATCTAGTGCTCGTTTCTGAGAAAATATCCTTGCGAACGATCTTTAAATGTTGCCAAAGATTGTTTCTTGAACCATTCGATCACCTTAACATTGTTTTTAATTTTATAATACCCAGGAAATAGAATACAATCCCAGAAATCAAGTTGCTTAGGATTTCGGGTCTCAGAAAGGCAAGAGAAAAGCCCGTTTATACAGGGATGAACCTGAGACAAAACACCACAGAAAATCTAAATCCCAAAGATTTTAAGTTGTTATGCATTTTAGTGTATTCTAACTTATTTGTACACAATAATTCTAATTTTATGCAATAAAAAGCCATGAAATTATCGTATAATATATTCAGTATACTTTATATAGACATGCTTTAGGTATCTTATAAGTTAAAACAGCAAGTATCATTAACATGAAAATGTGATCTGATAGAGGAAATTAGACTCAGATTCGTAATCAACATCAAAATTTAACCCAGAAAAGTCAATCAGCAACTCTAATGATTAAAAAAGTTTTATTTTGTTGACCAGTGTAATTAAGGTGATCTGCAACAGATTGAATTTAATAAAATAGCTCCTATTGTTGAGGGCATTTTCACTGAAGAAACTGCGACCAGTGCAAAAAGCTTCTCTTGCTGAGAGAATGTGTTGAAAAAGAAAGAAAAAGAAAAAAGAATTCAAACAGCAAAGGAGTAAAAGCATCTTTCTTGTTTGACGAAGATTTTAAATAATTGTCTTTTAATTTGAGATGCATTCGATTCGCCAGAAATTTCCTTGCAAAACATTGTAAAGAAAACTATATGCAAAGAGTGCTCATTAATTTGCCATAAGAATCCTATATTTCCAATTCTGAAGCTGAACTCATGATAATTGAAGTATCCCTTATTTCAAAAGAGATGTCCCATCGAAATGTCTCTTCTTTAGAGATTAAACGCTATTATTAACAAAGCGGTTGAAAACAATCAAGAAAGTATTCAGTCATTTTGTTAGCAAAGATATAAGGAAAATGTCTGAAATTACTGGACATAGAAGTGCTAACACTCAGAAACGGATCCTTGCACTTAATAATATTGTTCCTACTTCCATTGAATCAAAGAAAGTACTCTTTCTCACAAAATTGTGATCGAGTTTGCACAATAACAACGTTACCAAAATATGCTTCTTGAGAGATTAATAACAATCAATTCGGTTGAAATATTTTTTGGTGCCAGGTATAACATATATTTAATACTTTTAAGATTTTATATTCCTGATTTCTTAGAAGTGGCGAGTTCCAGATAAATAAAGACATCCGAATATGTGGTTTACATGTGATCTGGTTTAGCCAATGAAATAGTTATTTCGAACATTTTTTTTTGCTATAAGATTACATTATGTAATGCACCATGATTTTTTAAAAACGGAGTTTTCATCATGATCATCATCGTAATCAACATGATCATCATTTAATACTTCATATATGACATACAAACGGATACATGTATGTGTGTGTGTGTAAATGTGTGTATATGTATTTTATGTATGTATTTGTATGCGGGTATATGTATGTGTATACACACACATACACACACACACATATATGCTCTGTGTAAGCATTCGACTTGTTTGGGCAGGCTTACGTTAAACAACAATTTTAGAATGACATTTTTTTCTGTCAAAACGCAAAAAATGACTGACCAAGAAAAAAAAAACAACCAAGATTCAACCAAATCGAAAGATAAGCCCAAATACTATACTAAGTGAACAAAGATGAACCATCCCACATCCATTGCGCGCGCACACGCACGCATACACATACAAATTCACATTCCCCCCTTTTACATACACACACATATATTCACACAGAGTTGAAACGCTGTTTGGTTTATTTTTTCAGCGTACAATTCTCATCATCCCACTACCAAGTATGACATCACCTCTTCCTCCCTTATTCATCTATCACCCCTTCCTTTCTCATTCATAAACGCAAGAGTATTATTATAGTAGATTATCTCGGTAACCATGGGAGCTATTAAAAAATATGACATCACCCCTTCTTGCCTTATTCATGTA